>NC_080088.1:11321444-11568944 GCF_950005125.1 Chionomys nivalis | reverse complement strand
TTGGCCCCAAGCTTATTTATCATTTTAGTCAAAATACTCAAGCCAATTTTATTTTGGGTATCACAATATAGTTATGAGTAAATTGAACGAAACATTGAAGGTTGAAGAGTGAACACAGTCTCCTTTGTCTACATTTAAAGGGATCAGAGACAATGCTCACATCAGCAAAATATCTCTGCTATGTACTCATTCATTTATTCAAGAAGTAGGAAGATTTTGTTATGCTTGGAAAGAGAAATAGTGTATTTATTTGTTCCTACCTCTTCTTAGTTCATCAAGAAAGTATGAGACTGCAAAATAAATTGTATTTTCATCTACACTATTTTTTCTGTTAAAAAATAAATCTTGTCTATCATGAGTTAGACTTGAGGTTTCCAAGCCACTGACACAAGTATTGTGATTTCTTTATTAGCTTTTAAATGTTTTTGCCTTCTTATTTCAATCAAGGTGTAGCCATTTAAAGGTGGTCAACTAATTGAGTCTCACTGTGTCCAACATAATTGAATCTTAAATTTCATAAAAGATTTTGAGCCTCCTAAGAAACCTCAACTTAACTCCAACAAATTATGTCAACCTCCAAATTTCTTCCTGTGTTACTCAGCTTCACATTACTAATACAAAACAGTGGAGTCAACTAATTTATAAAGAGAAATGATACACTTACTTTAAGTTATAAAGTCATCAGTCCCAGACTTAGCAGTTCATTGCTTTGGGTCTCTGGAGAACAAACATTCTAGACATCAATGAAAGGGAGTATGTGTCTTCTCAAACCATTCAAACTGAGTGAGGTGGCAGAAAGAGAATGAGTTGAGTCTCACCATACTTTTGGAAGCATGGCTGCAGTGACCTAAAGACTTTCCAAAAGACCTCACATCCTAAAGTTCCAGAGCATTACCCAAGGACCAACACTTTAAAATTTGACTTTTTGGAAGATAGTACCCAAATTTAAACCAAAGAATATGCATGTTACCCAAAAGAGCACAGCTGACACAAAGGCATTCTATCATTTTTGCGCATACATGCTTTTACATTTAGAGGTTTTATTGTAGAGACAGAGGTGAAAAGGCAAGATTGATTTATAGTATTCTATTATATAACACATCATGAACATATGTTTATTTTATTCACAGCAGTTCAGGATTAAACAATAGATCACATATTTGCTATTGTTATAGGTTACTCTCTAATAAAAAGAGGATAAAAGATTGGATTACAAAGTTTATGAATAATGGATTATTTTATTTTTATTTAATAAAAATGAATTATAATAGAAATTTTATTAATTTTACAGGTCATTTGTAAATTTTACCAGTCAGTTAGTTAACTCAGTAATGCAAATGAAAGTACATAATTTGTCTAAATTGACATATTAGTAGATGGTCACAAGCTCACACTGAATTTTGTGCTAAAGAGACACAGCCTTGGATTTTATATTAACTTTTCATTCTATTTCTGTCCATGAAATGTATATAGAAAATGTCTCACTTTTCCCATGACCAAAATCAAAACTTTTTAAAATTAATAACAAATGCATATATGCTCATACAAATACACACATTCATATATATTCTAATAGATTGTGGTTATAGAAGAGTCAATATATATTTTGCAGTCACATAGGGGGAGAAAAGGGTAGTAAGCATTGTTAGTGCTCAAACTCAAAGAAAACCTGCAACCAAGTCGCCATTTAGTGGTAAAATATGAGTTCAAAAAACCTGAAAAAGTGAATAACAGAAAGCTTAAAATTTCTGGAAAGTTTGGAACAAGCAAAGCCAAATTACAAAAACTAAAATAAATAATGATTCTAAGTGCAAAGCATTTTACGTGCCAATAAAATTAATTAGTTTTTTAGGGTGTTTTGGTCTTACTAGTCAAATAAAATAAGTCACCAGAAATTAACAACATAGCAACCAATATGTGTAAACTCTTAGACATAGAACTCAATATAATTATCTTTAAAAACAAAAAATTCAGTGAACTTCAAGGAAACACTGAGAAATAATTAAATAACCTATCTGAGAAATTTAACAGAGATGTTAAGTAATTTTCAAGTATTAAAGAGAAACCCTTGAACTTAAAAGTATATTAAGTTAAACTAAAAGTAAATTTAAACTGTTGGTATTATTAGATCAAGCAGGTAGAGTAAGAGCTCAAAACCTATTTGAAAGAACACTGGGAATATGGAAAGTAAAATGATGAAAAAATGAAGAAAAATAATGAGAACTTCAGGACAATGAAAGAGCAAATGATTAAATTACTGAAGTTTAAAATAAACTTGAGGATGGCATAATCTTGTTCAAATGGGTACATTTTTTAAAACTACTCAATTCTAGAGGACACAAATGTCCAAACAAATAACACAAATATACATATATGTATAAGCATATACATATATATGTGTATATATATATATCAAAGAGTAATAGTCATAATCAGCTCAGCCATATCTAAGACTTGTAAGCAATACCTCAAAGCTCAAAGACAGAATAATATATCAAAGGCTATCAGTAGTGACAATAAATATGTCATCAGTAACCTTAAAGTCCTGCAGAAGACAACATGAAATTGTTCACAATGTTAAAAAAAAAAAAAAAAAAAAAACTTTTTAAAAAGTCAAAACTTCTGAGCAATATCCAGGATAACAGAAAATCTATCTCAAAAAAATGAAAGGTAAAGTTGTTCTTATACCAAAAGAAAAAAAAAGAACCTAAAAAAAACCCACAGATTTCTCTTCTCTAATAAATTACAGATATATTTAAATTTAAAACTAAAAATGCTCTATAAACATGAGGTATAAAATCTTTGTTATTCTGTAACACTTTGAAAATATTTAATTAAAATTACGAATGTATCATCTCTCCCCTTCCCTTTTTCCCTCCAACTCCTCCCATGTCCCTGCCCTCTTTCTCCCTCTAGAAATCATAATTATTTGTATTTCAGGTGTTATTGTTACATACAAACATGCACAAATATACACAAATACACAGACTCACATATACTCTTTCACCTAAATTTATAAATATACTCTGCTCATTCTGTTTAATGTTACTTGTATGAATATGAGTTCATGGATGTGCACTTAGTATTAGATAACAAAGTAAGGGTCTCATCCTTGAGGAGAACTATTTCTCCTAATTTCAGCATTCCTTACTTGTCTATAGTGCTTTATTTGTGTGTAGTGGGAGCTGCGGGCTCTGTTCCTGCCACCCCAGCTCATGGTCGCCTGGCTAGCTTATGCCCCAAAATAACGACACACAAACTGTATTCTTTTAAACACTGCTTGGCCCATTAGCTCTAGCCCTTACTGGCTAATTCTCATATCCCGATCAACCCATCTCTAATAATCTGTGTAGCATCAATCTTACCAGGTAAGATTCAACATGTCTGACCTGGTGGCTTGCTTCATCGCGTCTGGCTCTGAGAGGAGCTGCCATGCATCTGAGCTCACTTCCTCTTCCTCCCAGCATTCTATTCTGTTTACTCCACCCACCTAAAGGCTGGCCAATCAAATGGGCCAAGGCAGTTTCTTTATTAGCCAATGACCTTCCTCCATCATTTGTGGGTCATATCCCATGAGATCTCCCCCCTCTGTGTCAGCTTATCTACTGAGGTTGTACTTCTTTGGGTCCTGTCATGGCAGCCATGTTTTTGGAGTAGCTTGGGTGAAGCTTCCCTTCCATTTCTAAGGGACTCAGTCTCACAAAAGCTTTCCTGGTCTTCTAGCTCCTCAGTCTTCCTCCCTGAGCCTTATATACAGGAGAAATTTCCCTTTTCAACAAAAGTAGAACATTAGAAGAAAAAAAAAAAACACTGACAGTCAAAATACAGACAACAAATAACTGTGGGGTGCCCAGCTTCAATCAACATGTCTCCAACACAACCCCTGCAACTATAAAAGAAAACAATTTTATCTATGGCTAGTGAAATGGTTCAAAAGATAAAAGTATTTGCTGTGAAATACTAATTACCTTAACGTGTAGTCCAGAACTCACATAAAATTGGAAGGAGAGAACCTACTCCACAAGCTAGTTTTTTGGCTCCAACACAGGTAAAATGGCTCATACATTCTGAGTATAACTCATTCCTGATGTTTCCATCACAGCATGGAAACCTCACATACAAATTAAATCATAATAAATCTAATAATGAAAGAGGAACAATCCAGAAAGAGTACTTTTTAATTTTTTCATTTGATTTTAAATTTATTTTAATTCGATGTAACAGTTCCATGTATTCCTAGAGAATTTCATACATGTACATAATTTATGTTGTTTATATCACCAATCAAAATCCAACCTCCAACTCCTGACAGACTCGGGCACAACCACATATAGTGCCCAACTTCATGTTCTCTCTCTCTCTCTCTTTTTAATAATCCATTGAGTTCAGTTAGAAATATCTATGTGCACATGAGTGTGAGGACATCCCAAGAGTATGGGTAGCCCATGAGAGATCACAGGCCTGAGGAAAACTGGCTCTCTTTTCCGCCATGGCTACCACAACCTCCTTAGCTAGATCTTACCCAGTGAACAAAACTGCCCTAATTTATGACTACAGCAGCCCTATCTTTCCAGAATATCCTGTTTCACAGCAGTCTTCTCTGACTTCCGACTGGCTCTCGATTTTCTACTCTTCTCCCATGATGTCCCCTAAGTTCTTAGAAGAGGGCATGTGATATAGATGTCCTATTTGTGGCTGAGTACTGCACAGACACTTACTATCTCCACCAAGTATTCTACTAAATGATATCTCTGCTCACACCAACTTCACTCTGCTAGTGAGTTAGACCATAACATGCTGAGAAGGTAAGATTCCAAGAAATGATGGCTAAGGATTTGAAAGCAAACAGTGCCTTTTCTGTATTGACTGTTTTCCTTGAGATGTTGAATCATGACTTTCTAGGGGTTGAAATTTGGAAAACTTCTTATGAAAGTATCTAAAATGGTGTCACATTAGAATGTCAAGTATGGTCTGGAAGTCAGGGACAAAGGGAGGTAAGACCAATGAATGGAGAAGACAGATGATGTTCTATACCCAGGAAGCACTTATTACAGAAAGGCAACAACAAACAAGAAAGCAACATGCTTACGCATGAGGGGAAAAGATTACATGGAAAAGATAGATCTGAAACACAAGTACAAGAAGAATGTGAGGGAGGAACTCAGGAATATAATAAGGGACCACATTAACAGGACATGGTATTTGGGGTACCATCATCAATGGTACAGGCTGTGACCTTCATTACCTGATGAAAAGGTAGCATATTGGAACACAAAATTTACAATTCTTATTCTTTTATGTAGCAATAGAAAACTATTAATAGAATTAATTATATTAATTAATAGTTATATTAATATAATTAACATAATCCATAATATAATAGACATAAAAATGAAAACAACCCTTATGGCTCTCTTATTCCTCTTTTTGGCAAGCGGTGCCTACAGTTTGTAGACAAGTTCATACATTGCTGTGGGAAAAAGGTCTTGTATCCTGTAAAGATTTGTCACTTGTACTGATTTAATAAAATGCTGATTGACCAGTAGCCAGGCAGGAAGTATAGTCCAGGTGAACAGAACAGAACAATTCTGGGAAGAGAAAAGGCTCAGTCTGCAGTCATCACCCAGACACAGAGGAAGCAAGATAAGAATGCCTCACTGACAAAATGTACCAAGCCAGGTGGCTGACACAGACAAGAATTATGGGCTAATTTATGATGTAAGAATTAGTTAATAAGAAAGCCTGGGCTACTTGGCCAAACAGTTTATAATTAATGTAGACTTCTGTGTGTTTCTTTGGGACTGAATGGACATGGGACGAGGTGGAACAGAAACCTCTGTCAATAATACATGACAGAATTTAAAAATGTTTTAGATAGAATCCCATGTAGTCAAGAGACTGGCAGACAGCAGTCTCTTGTCTTTCGATCTAAGTGACAGTGACATAGAATTTATTTAAATGACCATTTGATAAGGAGAGAATATTCAATTCAGAGGAGACAGTCAAAATCAGCTGTCACCATGTAAAAGAAAATAAACTGGAGACTCTTGTGTGCTTGTGATACATGAAAACAATCTGCTTTGGAGATCATTGTTGTCCTTTTGCTGGGAAAAGGCCTGGTAGTGGGAAAATGGGATGATAAACAGTGAAATGAGCTACACATGAGTCTTTATTTCCCTGAAAATCTTTCTACTGACGTAAATTCAGGTTCATTTGTCCCCTCAATGAAGTCTCCATGGAATAGCGCTATCATCACTCTCAGCACCAGGAAAGTTGGTACATACTGTGAGTAACACAGTCATTTAAATAGATGTTATTTTCTGTGTCTTGAAACTTATTTAACTTCCTGGAAAGAATAACATATACAAATCTGCAACTTCTAAACTACAATGTTTAGGCTTTTTTAAATGTTTAAAGAAATGTTAAAATGGTTTTAATACCAATATACCAAACTAATCTCTTTAACCCACAGTGCTTACGGGTACTTCTGTATCACCAAGTCACCTTTTAAAATGCCTTGGAGGGAAAAACAAACAGAAGCATGCCCTGGAGTAGCTTCAGATTTCACTATAATCATCTTAACAGTTATATCAAAGTTCAACATACTAGACAACATTATCTCAATGCCTTCCTTTCTGAGAAGACAGATTAGCCAATGAACATATGCATGCACTCAGAGAATCTGCACCACTGACCATTGTCCGGGTAAAAGAAGAAAGTCTAGGGATCTTCAACCAGCCTCTGATGACATTTGGATAGTGGGAATATCTAAGGAAAGCCATTTAGGCAATTATTTATATTTAAAGAGAAGAGAAAGATTTCTCATATGTGGAGGCAGACATGAGACTTGAAACAAAACATAATTTCCTGCTCTTCCCAACCTCCAAGCCATGGGACACATAGAAGGCAAGGATTTCCTACCCAAATGTGTATGACAAAGGCAAAAATATCTTTTTAATAATAGAAAATTACAAATATATAGAGACTTAGACAACAAGATACAAAAACAAATTGCACAATGCCTTAATTGAAGAAATTCAGAATATAATTGAAATTAGTAAAATATATCATCATATAGTTCAATAATTTTAAAACCGATTACTTTAATGAAGATATAATTTAAAGGTGAAAGTACTTATCCTGTGTATCTTACAAATAAAGGCTTCCCGAAGCTTACAAATACTTTTCCTATGCCCAAATTGCTTGAATTCATCAACATTGCATTCCTTATTATACAAACAGTTGTACCTACTTGACTGTTTCTTCTTTTGTCCACTTCTCAGCACACTAACGTTTATTGATCAAAGAGTTAGAAATCATTTGTTGAACATTGCTATAAGCATTAGTAGAACATTTCACTGAGACAAGATGTCTGACCCCTTCAAATAGAGAAAATCTGAGATAAACAGTTTTCTGTTACTCAGATTATATTTTTGGAACCAACATGCCTACCAATGGATTATTAAAATGTGGCATGTGTACATAAGGAAATATTATTCAGCTATGAAAAATGAAATTTTCAGGGAAATTAATGGGCTTTCAGAGTACATTAAGCTATGTGACCCAAACAGCAATGTGTCATTTCTCCCTCACATGTAAATCATAGCCTACAATGCATACACACACATAAGAAAACAGAATGAGGGTATAACATTGTATCTAGAGTGGAAACCAAGAAAGGGCAAAATTGGGTTAGGAGAAAGGTCAGAATGCAGACATGAGGACATGTAAGTTAGGAAAAAGAACATAAAGTTTTTTTCTAGTTTCAATGTCGATGTAGCTTTTCTTTTATTGTGGTGGATACATAACAAAAAGTAAAACCCCAAGCAAAATTCCATTGACTCAAAATGGTCAGCCTAACAGCATAGTTCAGTGAGATGTCTGGAGTCTGAGAATGGGCATGTATTTGGTTCCCTTAAACATGCTTTGTGATGTTTTCATTTGTGAGCTCATTACAATAAGGCATCTTTTTAAATCACTATTTATCAAAATATCAATAATAAGTTCTTTCTGGGTAGAGAAATAAAAGGTTATCTTAGGTTAATTGGGTTTTTAAAATTTTTTTTAAAGAACAGATATTGCTCTGAAATAATAATAATTAGCTCCCTTAAAAGAACTAACAGCCTAGCCTAGGATAACAGAAGACTGAGAAGTGGCACTATATCTTACTGTGGGCTAGCATTAGGATGCTCTGACTAAGCAAAATGGGGAATGGGTTGGGCTATGCTCTCTGACACAAGGTAAGGAACCTGTGAGAGACAGGTATAGGATAAACCTTTGGGAAAATTATTTCGGTGGTATAAAAATAGTTTTTACCAATAAGAGCTGGATGTTCCTGTCAAATATTAAGTGATTATGTAACGGAACTACAAAATGTTAGAGAATTTAGCTCACTGTGGTTATTCTATTCAACAATATACCGCGCACACACACAGAAACACACACCACAGCCATGTGTGAATCATTTAATAATCCAAGAACATGAAAGATCCTTTGACAATCTAAGTAAGATCAACAAATGTCAGGGAGGTTTCAGACAATTTCTTGCTACAGACTCAAATTAATGAATGTGAAACTCAGAATGTATAGGAAGGAAAGAAGGGAAAGGATGAGTGAAAAGAAAATCCATCTACAGTCAACTATGAGAGACTTCAGGAAAATATCCAGTGAATAAAAAGAGTAGCAATAATCAATAGAGAGTTCTCTGTGGGACAAGGCTGCACCAGCCAAAGAGCCCAAGAAAATGGCTGTTGTCTCCCTTTGGTCAGCAATTTCTACTTGGTCAAAGAAGCAAAGCACTGAAACTTACCAGTCATAAGTCAGGAGCAGGAAAAAGGAAAAAAAAGTCTTAAAAATATATTGAGTTGAGTAGGATGCCAAGGGTGAAACCAGGAACACCAGTCACTACTAAAAGAAACAAAGCTGGGAAGGGATGAGAAAGGTTGGAAGAGCTGAGTCACCAGTGAAGGAATAAAAGATGCGGACAAGCTATGGAACATCGTGAGTCAGCCATCCTCAGGAAAATGAGCACAGACTCTTTCCATGCACGAGCTGTCTGTTCTTTGGAGGGTTTCAGTGCAGGGCCAAGAAATCCTGTATCAGCAGTAATAGACAATATCGAGGCTGCTTCCTGACTGTTGAGATTTTGATGGGCATGTGACTCCAGGGGAATTATTTCTAAATGTACTTAGATCCCACCAGAGAGCAAGGAAAGCTGGATATTAGTCCAATTGTGGTCTTGTGATGAGGAAGCAATCTGAAAAGGCAAATGAGCCCAGGTGTCAGAGGATTAGAGGTAAATAAATCTTCAGTCGCTAAAGATTGTTTAGATGAGAAGAATGACATCATTTAGAACTAACGGCGCTAAGGAAGGATTTTCTACTGTGCCATGAACCTCTGCTTCACTGCATTTTAAGTATCTAACTTAATTTTAGTGTAGTAATATTTTCAAGAGCCTATGGCCTCATCAAATGTGTGTCCTACAAAGGTATGAGAATGGAAAGTTAAAACCATCCATCACAAAAAGAGAATATCTGTTCCCAGAACCCCCAATTGCTCCTTAAATTATCAATATATATTCTTCTATTTGGGTACATATTGCAGCAAGTTTGAGCAACACTAAGAAAACTACACTTAGCAGGATTCATTTCTTCAGATCTAATGACATTTTAATTTCTAAGAATGGTATGATCAGATCTATTTGTGTCTTCTCCTTGAATGTCTGGTCCTGCAGGACTTGTCCTTAAACTGTCTACTGGCATCTTCTTCCCTGGTCTGTGCTCAGTTACACATCACTGTGGAGACTCTGCTTTTGTTTGCTGTTAGACTGTAAAGAAACCAAGCAACTTGGCTGGTGCTCTTCACCAAATGAGATGACTAGAAGCTAAGTAACCATTTGGGACAGAATCTACCCTCTCCCACACTGGCAAATTATTGGTATTACTCCTAAGAAAATGTTCCACACATAGTAAATAAATGTTTTCTGTGGGGAGAACAATGTCTTGCTTTCAGGATTCCGATGGCCAACTCTGGCTCTTTTCATCTTGTAATTATTATTTCCAAATTGTACTTTTTGGTAAGACATAGAAACCCCAATTTTTAAAACTGCCCCCTCTTTAAAATTAATGCAATATTTTAATTCAGTGAGAATTTCATATGTTCATACAGTGTATTTTGAGCATGTTCAATCCCCACTACTTCTCCTAACTCCTCCCAAATGCTCCCCTGTCCAGTATTACAGTAGCATTGAAGGCTCACTAACAGAATGCTTTTACCTCCTGGGAAAAAGTATGGAGCCCACCCTCACGGTGGAGGTATGTCATTGTCTCCTTTCTTTAGAGTTAATGCAGTTGGGCCAGTCAACCATCTGGTCTAGGGACCAATCCTCAGAAAGGTGGGTCCACCTTAAGCCATGTTAAAGAAGGGGGAGGAATAACTTAACCTTTCATTAAATGTCATACTAATCCTCCCTGGATTCCCACCTCCTGCTGCAGTCCCCACTAGCTATCATGAGTCTCCTTCCTCTGAAGCCACTGGCACCAATAATTTCTCAGCTCAGGGCAAGGGTTCAGAAGGTGAGAACCTCCTACTTTCATTGTGGAATGCTGATTGGCTTGACTGTGTGTTAGTCTAGTGTAGATAAGCACAGCTACTATGGGTTCATAAACAAAGCAGACCTGTCAGGCCTATAATACACTTTCAGTCTGACCCTCCCCTACCTCTGACTCTTACAATCTTCAGTCCTACTTTTGTGATGGCCCACCACAGAAGTAGAAGGGGAGAATATTTGAAACAAAGAGGGTCTGTGGAAGAGTTAGGGAAATGAGAGAGCATATAGGAAGATGAATATACTAAGCATTGTGTATAAGTATAATACTACAAAAATTTAATTTAGAAAGAAACATTGTGTACAGCTAAAATACTTTTGATATGTTTCTACATTAAAATCAAGGTAAATAAATAGAATTCTTATAATTCTACATTGACATAGAGATAGGGTATCACTGAACTTGAAAACCCATAGCTCTGTAAGTGTTTTACTGAGGCAGCTCCTTCAGCCATAGCCACCTCTAACTACTGAAACACGTACAAATTTCCCCCAGCTGTTACTTTTCAGTGCATCTCATAAATGTCTTATGTAACTGATTCATTCTCACTGTCAGTTATGATTTCCCACCTACCACATCAGACTATAAAACCATAACTAGTAAATGAAGGGAAAGGACTGGATACAATGTTTGTGATACAAATAAGGAGTCATCGTTGACCTAACAGCAAATTCTGAGTGTATTTTATGTTACATGGAGAATTAAAAGCATGGCCTTGACGCAGAAGGACAATAAATAAAACACACGAAATTTGGAGTTCATTCTTCATTTTATACTCACTTTACCAGGGGTATAAAAGAAATTCCCATATTTTAACTACAGCTCACAGGCACACAAAAACTAAATAAAGTTTAATCACTTACTATGGTTGCTAAAGCATCATAGTTAAATAGTAAAATCATATGCTAAAAGATGGTGACACTTTTACAGGGTTTCTAAGGATGTTATTGGTCAGTTAGGATTTTTCTTCTCTTTCTTGTATTTTTATATTTTTAAAAAATATTTTTCCTGTTTATATGTCTCTTAGAAAAACTGTCAACAATTATAGCAGAAACTTAAATGGAAGAATACAGAAAAATAGAATTAAAATCTATTGGCTGAAAAATAATCATTGTTTTTCTTTTAAAATGAATAAATAGAATAAGTGCAAACTTCAATTAGAAATTGATCTATGATTTTGAAAGCTGGGGGAAATACCAGAACGATAATGCCCATATATTTTGCAAACACAACCTAGTTATTTCATTTGGCTCAAACCCCTAATTTATAGATCATTATAAACAATTGAGCAAAGCAACAGGCCCCTGGAGCCTCTTCAGAAGAATGATGCAAATAGCAGTAAAAAAAATTAATAAGCAACAGATGCATTCATGAGAATTTTGTGTAACTGGCTGTGAGTACACCATGTGCCGTTTTGTTGATGTCTGTGCTCTTTTCACACATGTACCGTTTATAGCTATAGGTACCCTACAAAATTTACAGTCACAAATGGCTTGGAACTTATCCAAAATAATGCTAACAGAATTATAAAAGATAAGCACCCATGGTGGAAAAACATCTTTTCTCCCAGCTATATATTTCCTTTGTCTTCCCTTAAAAACATACAACTTGTGGAAAAGTACAAAAAAAAAGGAATGGCTTGCCAGGAATATTCTTCTGGAGTAATTTTATAGGCAAATCAATTCCATCCAATGGCTCATTTTTGTTTATTTCTTTATTATGCATATTCCAGACATAAAACTTTTGATTGACACTGACTCGGCAATGTCTCCACTGTCCACATCCTTCAATGTCTTCCATGGCCAGCTACTTACAAAAGCAGGAAATAATGAAGACGTTGCTTAGGCTGAGAAGACAGTGGGATTGAATATGCTCATAGACGTCTTAAAAAAATAATAAAGACAAGGTGTATGATTGCATAGTTCCCTTCTTATACTGTCTTCCCTTTATTCTTCACTTGTAAATGTAATAAAGATACAGCAAGTGTTCTCTGGGTTCCAGAACCTAGAATAGATGGTACAACCACAGCTTCTGTTGTCATAGACAAGGGGACTTACAGACAAAAAGTTTAAGATTATATATAAATTAGTTTTGATCCCAAGATATTCACTAGTCTAGCTAAATACTCTAGTATTTAATAAACATTGAATATGCTCCTTCAGATAGCGAGACCTCATTTGCTCAACATTCATTTATTTCTGTAATGTCTGATTCTACCAGAACCATTGCTGCAAACACACAGAAAACACAGTAGAAAATGTTCTCACTGTAACAAACTAAGCCAAAGAGCTATACATATGGCCTTGGAGATATTACCAATTTTACCAAATAGAGCTGGTAAAGTGCCCATAAAAGAAATAACATTTAATTCCACTCTTTAAGGACAAATATGCATTTTTCAGCCAGTCAAAAAATAAAAAGGCTGCTTAGGGAAGAGACAGAATCACATTTTTAAAAAAAGTATAGAAATATACACAGCGGAGGGATGAGTAATTCTTCACAATGAATCATAGCTGTAAAATCTGAGAACAGAAAGATTTTCTGTTGTACATTACCTCCATCAGGAAACCATGAACATGAATTTATGAATTTTTATTGCTGTAGATAATTAGAGACTTAGGAAATTAGAAGTTGGGAGAAGGAAGTAGCAATAAATATTCAGATAGAACAAAAGAAGAGGAAACATAATAAAATAGTAGGAGAAATAGGAGGATTGACCAACAAAATAAGATTGGGAGGAGCCTTGCAAATAAGTTCCCAACATATGGGTAGAAGATCTCTGGGGCTGAAGGTTACTGTAGAAAGATCACATTGCTGGGTATGCATTATTTGCAAATTAACATCAGTAAACCTTACACTGTGAAAGGCTCAAGGACCTCCTCATGCTTGCTGTTCATCTCAGACTGTATGTATTACTATAAGAAATAACACTTCTAAATGGTAAATTCAAGTCATGAAAAGAAAGGCCCTAAATCTATAGGTTGTGTATGGGTACAGGAATTCTTAGGTACAATGTGCTAACAGCATTATATTCATATTACTCATTTATAAGCATTATTTAGAATACAGAGAAAGGAGACATTGAAAGTGTGGTTCTGGGGATCACAGATTATAAGTGAATATGACCCAATCTATGTACTAACCCAAAAGAACTCATAGGCATCATCAGTATTCTCATTGCATGCTTGGTGGGATGTTTCCATAATGTTTCTTTCAATAAACGTAACCTATACTCAACAGAATTTTGTTATTTATAATATCTAATGTATATAACCTTATTTCTACACACTTGATTATAAAATTCTCACTTTAAAGTTTCAGAAATCTATCTTTAAATATAAAAGTTGGAGTATTGCATTATATTCAGCTAAAACCAAATGCACTTGTTTATGCTCATATATATATATGACCTTAAGATACTCATATATATATATGACCTTAAGACCTTGTTACTATGTTTCATAAATGAGACCTTGAACTTTAATTAAGATTATAACCTTAAGAGTCATATATATATATATATATATATATATATCTTGTAAAACTGAAATCAAACAGTATACCCCAAAATTTACTTAATAAGAAGTCAAATAAAAATCTTAGGGACATTTGTACATAAAAGTAATTGCTTGATTATTATCTTAATCTTACTCTTCTTCTTCTTTTTTTTTTTGTTTTTTTGTTTTTTTGTTTTTTCAAGACAGGGTTTCTCTGTAGCTTTGGTGCCTGTCCTAGCTCTTTTAGACCAGACTGGCCTTGAACTCCCAGAGATCCACCTGCCTCTGCCTCCTGAGTACTGGGATTAAAGGCGTGCACCAATCTGGGATTGAAGGGCTGCGATTAAAGGCCTGCAATCTTACTCTTCTTGATATGAGACTTGGTTTACCTTCTTTATTCTTCTTGTTTTTTCCCCCTTCGTGCCTTCCTTAAAATATTGAGAGACTTTCTAGAAGCATTATGTAAAATTTAACTTTTATTGAGAAAACATGTTCTAAGTTGGAATTCTCCAATATGGAGGATAATCTACATTCGGACTCCTGAAAAAACAGCAACTATTTTTAACTACGTCTATCTCTTGGTGAGCTAATAAAAATCAGATAATCTTAATTAAAGTTTAAGGTCTCATTTATGAAACATAGTAACAAGAATACTTAATATACTGAAAAAAAAAACAGCTATAATCTGGCCTTGCCCAGGAACCATATGTAAATCATGTACAGTAGCTTCTTGGAACCTGAAAGACTCAAAGTCACAATAGATCAATTAATACCACGTTAATGTCTTCCCCAAAATTCCCTTATTTGTTTCATAACCATGAAACATATGTTAACAGAATTTTTAAAAAGCCTTTTAAATTAACTTTTAGATTAATATACAAAGCCATGGATTTCATTGTCAGTTTTTGAATATGTGTCATGATACTTTGTTCTCATTCATTCCCCGTCCCCTCTGACTTCTCCTATATTCCCTCAGTATTTCTTTTTGTACCTTTTCTGTTGCTAACTCAACAAAAATTTGTACTATTGTGACTTACTTTTAAAACTCTCCCTCATACTTTGGAAAGCAAACAGACTACAATGCTCTATTGGTTTAACAGTAATAAAAATGAACATCAATATTAAGGTGATTTAGGTAAAACTTAGTAACAATGATTTCTAAAAAGTATGAGTGAAGCCAACAACAGCAACAAAAATAGGAGCAAATTCTTTGGGGATCTGGGGAGACAGTTCAATCAATAGACTATTTACTGGAAAGTATGAGGACCTGAGTTAAATTTGCAGGTAGGTATGAGGCTATAGAAAACGCTCAATGGTTAAGGTTATGCAGTGCTTTTCCAGAGAACCCAAATTCATGACAGAACCACCTCTAGATACCAACAACACCTGGACTCATACACACAAAAGAAAGGAAGAAAGGAAGGGAAGAAGGAACTTGTTAGACATTTAGACATTTTTGCTAATACTTTAATTTTGTCTCCTCAAAAACTTATCCTCATTTTTATTGTGATTTCTAGTAACATTAGTAGTTGCATCTAAAAAAAAAAATGGAGGTAGTATGAGTCCTACACACAGACTAATGCAAATGACGTTGTGAAGGAAGGGTCAGGTGTGCCCCCAAAGGTTCCTTTCTCTTCTGCCTTTTACCATGAACAGACTCAACAACAAGCCCTGGAAGATGCCAACAACTCAGTTTTGAACTTGCCGAGCTTTAAAATGGTAAGCTAATACATTTATAATTATTGTGATTTACCCAGTATGTGGCATTCTGATACAGCAGCACAAAATGGAGAAACTTTCCCTTAATGTCTTTGGTTCACAGGGATGGATTCTGACAACAAATGGAATGAAATGAAAACTTCTGTGCATTTATACGAATTTATATGAGTAGTTCTCTTCATTAGTCAGGATTTCCTGTTAGACATGGTTGTAAAAGATACATTGTCATATCCTTAACACTGCACCGGAAATGTTGCACCAAACTTACTCTAAGGAAGAATAAACAAAGGAAAGTTTGACAAGAACACCATTTCTGTAATGCATCACCAACACAAAATGAAACAGAAGTTCAGGACTGTCCCAAAGAGTGCCTACTGCTTTCACCTGCCCATCAACAGAAGAAATTCTAGATTGAGACTAGTCAGAAAATTGGGTAAGAATATTTTTATTTTATATTTATAATGTATACTATATAGATTTCATTTTATATTTATATTTATCAGTATCTGTGAACATAAATTTTAGCTTTCATGGTTGCCTAGGTAACAGAACTTCTTAGCCAATAGATTGAGAGAACAAGACTTGTGTACTAAGAAAGAAATAATGAAAAAAATTTAAATTCTTAATTAATTTTTAATTGCTAAATACACAACTCAGTGAGGGAATAGAAGAATACACGGATGTTGTGTTCAGTCTCCAGCAAAACACACAGAGGCATACATGCACATGCACATATCAGAGGTGATTGGCTTAGCTCAGCAAGTCATCCTTAAAATGAATAGTAACCCAAGCAAGCAAATTTGAAAAGAATATGGACATTTTGTAGAAACTTTACTTTGGTATATTTTACAATTAATATACATTGTTTTGAACATAATGATAATAAATACATATTTCCTGCACCAATGATATGTTAGAGAGAAACATATGAACTTATCTCTCACTTGTTTTTAGAGTTCTGCCGGTTCACTTAAAATTACTTGTTTGGTCACATGACTTATGGAAGAATAAATTTCATCTAACATTGATAACAAATTTAAATCAATAAATAAATATCAGATGAAAATTTGAAAGAAACCCTTCTTTAAAGATTGCTAACTGAGTCAACTTTCTTACTCTCTTCCTTCTCCATATTTCTTGTGTGCTGCACTTCTACACAAATATGAAAGGCGACTCACTGGATAATAGGACTGTCCAAGATCAGGAAACATCTAGCAAACTATTAAAAATAAATGAATAAACAAACAAACAGCATTTCCTCCTAGTGCTTGAAATTTGTGTAAAATCTATAGAAATCTAACCTAACACAACTCTGTCCTGCTGAAGCCAAGTATGCCCCATCCCTCTAGTTTCTGTCATAGCTACTCCAAGGATTCTGGGACTTCTCAGAGAGTTGTCTTCAAAATGGCCCCTCTCATATAAGAAGTCAGTGAAAATCAACCAAAGATAGACAATAGGCCCTAAAACACAAAGCTGGTCCACTGCAGATACACATTTCTTCCTTGTTTGACCATCCCTTGAGTGTGTCTTCTCATTGTTAACTCATGGCAGACCGTCACACTGACTTCCTAGAGGAAACATGACACTTGAATCACCGGGAACTGATTCACTTCGTTTCAAGATATTCAAAGACCCTGGTTGTGAAACGCAATCCTTTCAAAACTGCCCTACACTCACAGAACATTTAACACAATCCAAGCACTGAAAGTAGCAGTTTTATGTGGACTGCCGCATGACAATGAAATTTCTCAGATTACCATTTTTAAAGAGTTCTCCCATGTGCGTCAATGGCAAGAGATTCATTTTCCAAACCTGTACCGTTTCCTTGGTGAGTCAGACTCGCAAACCTTATATTGCCGTCATTGTTTGTATTACAAAATAATGAATCCCTAAAGTGAGAAGAAAAGCCACATATAGTCTCTATGAAATTCCTAGCTGAAAAAGTCATTTCAAATACTTTGCCTTCTGAACTATTGCTTAATGTCACCTGGGACCAGCACTGTGCAAAATAGAGTACACGCGGGTTCAGAAAACACAATCATGGAACCCATACATTGGGAAAATGTACTCAGGTGGCTAACAAAGAGAATAAACATGAACACATGAATTTGGTGTGTTGTTTTTTCTAACTATGTAGCATTATGTAGCAATCTAGAGGCAGTTTTTCTTTTTCTCATTGTGGTTACTTGAGTGCCAACAGACACTGCTTGGCCTTCTTCACACGACTAATACTGAATCAATTCTTAGCTTCCAAGCCACATACACAAACTATTTTTCCCTTAGAAAGTGCTCATCTGGTGGCTTAATAAAAAGCCTTTAATAACTGGAAAGAAAAATTATTGCTGGCTTATTTTTAACTTATTCCTAATCTAGACAAAACACCTCTGGCAGTATCATTCAAATGGGAGAATAAAGAAATGAAAGAGTTAGGGATGAAGTCTCTCTACGACTGTGTGATTCCTGTCTTTCCCATCACTGTACCGTGCAGTGATACAGAAGATGGCAAAGAGAAATGACAGCAGAGAGGAACACAGGCACAGGTGGCTAGCTCCTACAGAATGCTGGCTGCTCGTTTGATGGGTAGTCTTCATATGGTAGAATGAACAGCCACCAAATTTTCCTGAGGCTAAAAAAAATTGACTGATGGTTCTGATCATTCACACAATTCTTGTAATAGTGGGGCAAGGAATTGGGGAGATTGGCACTAGGCCATGAGTCACAGTCAAAGCCCCAGTGACAGCAGTAGTTTCTGAGTGTTGACTAAGCTCTGGCCACTCAGCATCATACCCTTACTGCTACAGCAACTCCTCCCCTTCTTTTTAGCAGATATGAAAAATGGAGCTTAAGAAAATCATCCAAATTGGCAGGGATAACAGGGATAAAAGGAGACTGTTTTCCTCCTTAGTGCCAATACCCTGTTCTCAACACACAATATTCTTTCCTTATCTGAAAAGATGAAGTTGGAACAGATGACAAGGAAGTTATAGAAAATTTCCTTCAAACTTTGGAGGTCACATCAAAACTCAGGGCCAGAAAAACAGTGTTGTTGTTCTTGCTTTCTCATCCTTCTGCAATCAGGGACCATGGGATGGTGTCGTCCAAATTCAGGGAAGACCTGACATCTTCAGGTAAACTTGTCTGGAACACCCACAAAGACATGCTTGGAGGTACATCTTCTATGGGATTTCAGTTCTAGACAGGTTGACAATGAAAGCTAATCATAACAAGAAGCATTGAGGAAGTCAAGAAATTGTAATTTTTAATATCCTAATTTTCATTCATCTTGACATGACAATGTTATGTCAGTGCTACATTATTGTCAATGGGATGCTAAATCTTTAAAAGAATGTCTATAATTTTTGAAAAGATAACACAATAACAAAACTACACACACTAGTAAAGTTAGATCAGTGGGACTTTACATGTATAAAGTATGACTTTCCTATCCAAAAATAACTGATAAACTTTTGAAAATAATTCAATCAAAAATAACTTTATCCCTGTGTTCACCTGACCCAGTGATTCTCTGCCATTGACAGAATCACAGCTTGCCTGATTTCAAACACAAGATGAAACATAAGAAGTGTGATGATTTGAAGGAAAGTGCCCCCCAAAGAGAGTGGCATTATAAGGAGGTGTGGCCTTGTTTGATGTGGGAGTGTCTTTTTTCTATCTGTTGCTTTCGTTGGTTAATTAATAAAGAAAACTGCTTGGCCCGATAGGGCAGAATTTAGATAGGTGGAGTAGACTAAACAGAATACTGGGAAGAGGGGAAGTGAGCCAGACGCCATGCCTCTCCTCTCCAGGTCAGATGCAATGGAGCCTACCACCAGGTCAGACATGCTGAATCTTTCCTGATAAGCCACCACCTCGTGGTGCTATACAGATTATTAGAAATGGGTTAATCAAGATGTGAGAACTAGCCAATAAGAGGCTAGAACTAATGGGCCAAGCAGTGTTTAAAAGAATACAGTTTCCATGTAATTATTTTGGATAGAGCGAGCCCGTGGCCAGTAGCTGGGATGGGAAGCAGCCAGCTGCTCCTACAACACTTGTTGAAGTAGGTGTGGCCTTGTTAGAGAAAGTATGTCACTGTGGAGTCGAGCTTTGTGGTCTCATTTGCTCAGGCTTCACTCAGTGTGACAAACAGTCCAGTTCATTTCCTGTTTCCTTCTGATCAAGATTTAACCAGCACTAACTATGTCTGCCTGCATGCTGCCAGGCTCCCTGCCATGATGAAAATGGACAAAACCTTGAACTGCAAGCTGCCACCTCAATTAAATGTTTTCCTTTATAAGAGCTGTCATGATTATGGTGTCTCTTCATGGCAATAGAAATCCTAACTAAGAGAGAAGTTGGTACCAGGGACTGGGGCATTGTCGTGGTAGGTTTTACCATAATTCTGTTTGAAGGAATTTGGACTTTGATCCTTTGGGTTAGAAAAGCAATGCAATGTTTTATGCAATGTTTAATGGGCCATCCTGGTAGAAGTATAGAAGGTGATGGTGCTAAGTGTTATTTGAACTGTGGAATATTGGCTCAAAAAGTTTCAGAGGAGATCATTCTTGTGATATTTTGGTGAAGAATATGGCTTCTTTTTTGTCCTTGGCCACAAAGTCTGTCTAAGGTTAAAGTGAAGAGTTTTCAGTTAATTCCATGGACTAGAAAGTCTCAAAATAGCCCAGTATAGACTCTGTTGTATGATTCTTAGTGTTAACTCCAATGAAGATTTATAATGAAAAGGAAAAAGCTGAGCAAATAAAAATGCAAAAATGTACAGATTTAGAAAGGGGGTACCAGGAAGTGAAATAGTCACATGGTTCTGGAGTTAAGAATAAGAGAAAAGAGTTATGGAATAAAGCTACTGAAGCCAGCTGTGTTTCAGGGTTATCCCAGCATGTAGGCCTAGAAAGGCCATTGTATGAAGCTGTGAAATAAAGCCTGGATTACATTGGAGAACCCAAGATGTTAGAGATACGAGAGTCATGAGATACCTGCTGAGAAAAGCTGCTAACAGGAAGTGGAGCTAGTCCAAGAGAAAAAAGTGTGCTGCACTCAACAAAGCTGAACAGAGTTGGAGATCTGAAGAATGTTTTGACAACAGATGTGGAGATGCAGAGTTCAGAGTTTGCCCAGTTGCTTTTGCATCTTGCTTTCGCCCAGTATTTCCTCACTATGATTCCTTCCCTATTTTTTGGAATGGTATCCTGTGCTATTATATATTTGAAATATGTAATCTAATTTGTGATTTTGATTTTATAAAGGATTACAGTTAAGAGATTATATGAATCTCAGAAGAGAATTTGAACATTAGACTTTTAAATATTTTTGAGACTGTGATAGACAAGTCTGAAAGTTAGATAGACAAGTTAGAATTTGGACTGAACTCATTTTTGTGATATAATATGGCTTCAAGTCCTTGGGGGACAGGGAATGGAATGAGGTGGTTAGAAAAAAATGGCAAAACTCCGAAAGAAGTGGCATTATTAGGAGTTGTGACCTTGCGGAAGAAGGTGTGGCCATGCTGGGGGAAGTGTATTGCTGTGGGAGTGGGCTTTGAGCTCTCTTTTCCTCAAGCTTTGCCTAGTGTGACCGTCAGTCAATTTTCTGCTGCCTTCTAATTAAGATGTGGCCTGTACCATGACTATCTACATGTTCCCAGTCTCCTTGCCATGATGATAATGGACTGAACCTCTATTGTAAGCTGCCACCTCGATTAAATGTCTCTTCATATTAATAGAAACCTTAAGATAGCAGGTATTCTTTGGTCAGAGAAAACACATACCATCATTTTTCCCATCAGTGCCATAATTCAAATCAGGTGATACTGGCCCATGGGAGCATCACTTGCTGATCTTTTTAATTACTGAATGAAGACATCTAAGAGCATAATTTGTTCTTCTATTACAACTAAGAAATGTGTTACCAGGGCTTTTGTATTTCCATTTATAAGACAAGCAAGATGTTGACTGAATTCTGTCCTTTCTGTTATTTTAAGAATTTTACCACTCTGTGATTTCTAACTCAAAATCTTCGGGTATGAGTATATATAATGGAGGAAAGTAAAAAAGGATAATTGCCAGAGTAAAGGGTTGGGGAACAATAGAAAGGAGAAAAGTAAAGTCATTTATTAGGGAAAAGGGGGGAAAGAGAAGAAAGGGACATAGAGATTAAAACCAGACAGACACACACACACCACATACAATCTAGGGTCTACAAAATTATTCAGTGGGTAACCAATTCTAGAAACCTAAGTACACTCCCAGGATCCAAACAGAAGAAGCAGAGAAATGACTCCCAGAAAAAATCCTCCTACCTTTTCATGAGTGTAGTGCCACAAACACTAAGTAAATTAAATGCAATTTTTGAAAATTAGAAGCAATCTGTCTTCCTTTCTGTGTAAACAGTAATTTGGAGAAGAAAATCAACACTGTTTTTTTTTTTTTAATTTTTGCTATAAAGACACCAGTCAGGAAGGATGACCATAATCCAAGACCTTCTTGCCACAGCCTTGCTGGAGGCAACTTTGCCCAGAGTTGTTTTCTCTCTTTACTCTTCAGTCTCTTATGTTCATGTTATCATTTGTTTGTGCTCAGGAACCTGAGTTTCTCAACTTGTTCTGACTATTGGTCAAATAAAGTAGGGAACTTCAACAAGGAGGCATGAGTACTTTTTTTTTTACATAAAATAGTAAGCTTTAACTAGAGGGCTTTTGTTTCAGTATCATTAGAATGCAAACTGAGTTGTTGAAATATCCCATACCTGCTTTCAATTAAGGAACCTAAAAATGTAGATATTCATAGTAATACAGTAATTGCTGAAAAACCCTTCACCTTTGTTCCTTCGGTTCATTGGTTCTTCCCACTTATAATTATACCCATCCCACACTTTCAGTTATCAAAATGTTTAGCCCATGTAGCCCCTTTAGAAAGTTGAAAGTCACCGGCGCACGCCTTTAATCCCAGCACTTGGGAGGCAGAGGCAGGCGGATCTCTGTGAGTTCGAGACCAGCCTGGTCTACAAGAGCTAGTTAAAAAAAAAGAAAGAAAGAAAGAAAGAAAGAAAGAAAGAAAGAAAGAAAGAAAGAAAGAAAGAAAGAAAGAAAGTTGAAAGTCACTGTGCACTTAGCAGTTTATATCCATTAGATTATTCCACAATTTATATTTCTGTATATAATGGATATTATAGCTATTAGAATAGACATATAGTTACATAAATAATAACAAGTAAAAGGGTTCATGAAAACACAAGCCACAAATCGTTCTTTGACCCCATTATTTCACATTGGAAATAACACTCTCGGAAAGAAAATCCCCATTTTCAAACAGCGACAGTGAAATTAGCCTCCACTTTGATTTTCTTACTGGTGATACAGCCTTCTCCTTTTCACACAATGGCACACGTTATCATAAACAGATATTTGCAAAATGGAAAAGCGTATAATCTAAACATCTGGACTCTTCCACATATGGCTCATTAGTTGTTGCTACAAAAGCCAGTGAGAACGCCAAGTTGATGCAATTAAATGTGACTGGAAAAGTACATGCCTCTCACATTTTTAGTTATCCATATGTATATGGTTGGCAGACAATTCAATATAGTCACAGGAATTTCGAGAAAGCAGAGCTTTCTATAGTGTGGTCTGTTAATCATCAATGTGCTACTTCCTGGAAACAGGATTGGAGTAAGGGAGAATGAGAGTTCTGGGCTGCCAGCAACTGCTGCACATTACCAGAGTGAGAGAATATCTAATACATAAAGAAATTCAGTCAAGTATCAGGATTTCATGCCTGCTCTTCATGGGGGTCAGAATTGGCTTTGACATAAAATGATACAGAATGGTAAGAAGAAAGACTTTATCCAGGTTTCTTTAACTTGCAAGAAGACAAAAGAGGTGATTTCTGGCAATTCCTTTTCATTGCTCTCATCTGACACCAGCCTGCAAAGTGTGTGGCCTGCCCAGAGTCAAAGCAAGAACACAACTCATTAGCCTTAAGGACTGGGCAAGCTTGCCTAGAATGAGAGCCAACAGCTAAAAGGGCAGTGAACAGCAGGCACTGACTCTTTTTCATTTTTTTTTTAAATGTAACCTATCTTTTCTCATTTTACCAATCCCAGTTCCCACTCCCTCACCTCCTCCCATTTTCTCCACCTTCCGTCCCCACCCCACCCCAATCCACTCCTCAGAGAGGATAAGGCTTCCCATGAGGAGTCAACAAAGTCTAGCACATTCCTTTGAGGACGGACCAAGGGTGCCCCTACTATATCTAGGCTGAGCAAGGTATCCCTCCAAAGAGAATAGGTTCACAAAAGTCAGTACAAGCAGTAGGGATAAATCTTGATCCTACTGCCAGTGGCCCCCACAGTATGACCCAGCCATACATCTGTCACCCACACTCAGAGGGTCTAGTTTGATCCTTTACTGGTTCCTTCCCTGTCTGGCCAGAGTTGGTAAACTCTCATTAGCTCAGGTAGACTGATTAAGTGGGTGCACCCATCATGGTCTTGACCTCTTTGCTTGTATTCTCACTCCTCCCATTCTTTGACAAAACTTTTGGGAACTCAGCCCAGTGCTCCACTGTGGATCTCTGACTCTGCTTCCTTCAGTTGCATGATATAGGTTCTATAATGACATTTAAAATAGTCATCAATCTGACTACAGGGCAAGGCCAGTTCAGACACCCTCTCCACTATTGCTTAGGGTCTTAGCTGGGATCATTCTTGTGAACTCCTGCGAGTTTCTCTATTGCCAGGTTTCTTGCTAGTCCCATAATGGCTCTCTCATGAAGATAGCTCTTTCCTTGCTCTTTGTCTCTGTCCTTCTCCCATCTCTATTATCCTGTTTCAACAAGCTCTCCTTCCCCCTACCTTTTTCCCCTCTTCCTCTCCTTCTACTCTTCCTTCTATCCCCACCCCCATGCTCCCAAATTTCCCAAGAGATCTTGGGAAAATTCCCAGGAGATGTGGACTATAGGCTTGTTATCTTTTGTTTTACAGCTAGTATCCACTTATGAGTGAGAACATACCATTTTCATCTTTCTAGGTCTGGGTTACCTCACTCAAGATGTTTTTTGTTTCTAGATCCATTCATTTGCATGCAAATTTCAAGATGTCATTGTTTTTTTTACCTCTGAGTAGTACTTCATTGTGTAAATGTACCACATTTTCTTTAATCCATTCTTTGGTAGAGGGACATCTATGTTTTTCCAGGTTATGGCTGTTAGAAAGTAAAGTAAGGGAAACATTCCTCCATTACTGATGAGAATGCAAACTTATACAAACACTCTGAAAATCAGTGTAGCGGTTTCTCAGAAAATTAGGAATCAACCTACCTGAAGACCCAGCAATACCACCATTGGGCATATACCCAAAGGATGCTCAATCACACCACAAGGACATTTGTTCAGGTGCTGACTCTCTAGCTTTCACTTTGCCTTTCCAATGCTGAGCTGTTCATCCTACAGACACAACAGTCCCTCCCTGCCCTGGGGTGACAGGACAATGGAGCTTTGGAAAAGTGAGGGAAGGCACCTCCCTTATGCAGGAAGAAAATCAACTTCCCACCTTGATTTGGTCTTCTACTCTGGGAGGATATGGAGTTGCCTCATGTCTTAACTATTTCTTGCATGAAATTTCTCACCCTTATTCCATAGTCAGTAAATCCAAAACCTAAAGTAGCATGTGGTTATTGCTTACATTGCCTAAATTGCCTAAACTGACTTAAAGGAAAGTGAATTGCTGACCTATCTTTGATCGGCTTTATTTATCTGTCTTCTCTGGAATAATGTGTTTAGGTGATGCAAGCAAGAATTTGTGAAAATGAATGGTGAACTGTGGTCACTATTATATCAAAGTCTCATTCCTTAGAAAGAAAATTCTGCACAGGGGATGGTACTTTTCAAGATCCTAATTAGACAATGTGGCAGGTATTAGAATTCATAACTGAACCAGTCGCCAGATCCTGACTTGTGAGGATGGCATGGAAACACAACCTTGAGTGAGAGGCTAGCCCTGGGTGCTTACTAGAGAGGGACTATACTGGTCTCCATCACAGTCTACGTATTCAGGATTGGAGAACGCATGCCTCTGGTGACTTACAACAGTGTCTACTCCAATCAAACCCCATTTAAGAAACTTGTTTCTGCATGGTATTTGTCTTAGAAATAGTTTCTAATGCTATAAAGAGACACCATAATCACAACAAGTCTTGGAAAACATTTAATTTGGGTGGCTTACAGTTTCAGAGATTTAGTTTATTGTCATGGTAGGACACGGCAGCAAGTAGGAAGACATAGTGCTGGAGGAAGAGTTGAGATTTCTACATCTTGTCCTGCAACCCTAATTATGGATAAAATAGTTATTGGTAAATTGGAAAATGGAGACTTTTCATAAAGTGAAAAGTAGCCCAACAATATTTGCTTACTAGTTTCTATTGCAAATGCTTTCCATATACAGAGGATAAATATTATTTCTTTTTTTTTTATTTTTTTTTATTCTTTTTTAATTAAAATTTCCACCTGCTCCCCATTTCCCATTTCCCTCCCCTCCTCCCAAATATTGCCCTCCCCCCACTTCCCTCCCCCTATCCCCACTCCTCTTCTCCTCCCCCCACTCCATTCCCCCTCCCTCTCGATACTGAAGAGCAGTCCAAATTCCCTGCCCTGCGGGAAGACCAAGGTCCTTCTATCTACGTCCAGAAAGGTGAGCGTCCAAACAGGCTAAGCTCCTACAAAGCCAGTTCATGTATTAGGATCGAAACCTAGTGCCATTGTCCTTGGCTTCTCATCAGTCTTCATTGACCGCCATGCTCAGAGAGTCCGGAATCAACCCATGCTTATTCAGTCCCAGACCAGCTGGCCTTGGTGGGCTCCCAATAAATCAGTTCCACTGTCACAGTGGGTGGGTGCATCCCTCGTGGTCCTGATTTTTTGCTCATGTTCTCCCTCCTTCTGCTCCTCATTTGGACCTTAAGAGCTCAGACCGTTGCTCCAAATTGAGACTCTACCTCGATCCATCGCCAGATGAAGGTTCTAAGGGTAGAGTCTCAATATTATTTCTTTAAGAAAGAGAACTGGCCATTTTATTAGGCATGGAGAACTTTATACTCAGTCATTGCAAACCATGCTATAGTAATAAGGGCACCTCTTACTATGATGGCTTGGATCCATTCACAGGCAAAGTCCTTTGCAAGCTTAGCCATACATGGAAGGAAAGGTATTACAGCAGAAATCATACCTATCTGGATTCCTTCACAACCAGGATGTGGTAGCAAAGGGGTCCGTGCCTTTCTATGCTGAGGAAATAGCTCAGCTGCCTATAATTCCTATCCCTAAGCCACTCCCCCTCCCCCACAGAGTCCTGTTGGACTTGGGGCACAGCAGAATGGTCACAGGATTTGACTAATGCGTGGTTTACTCATGGCTCATCAACCACTGATGGAACCAAAACTAAATGGAAAGTGGCAGCCTATAGAGCAAGGGGTGAAATGGCTGTCACAAGAAGGAACCACCAGATCAGCACAACATGCTGAAGTAAGAGCAGCACTATTGGCTACAAGGCAAACAGCTAAGGAACGCAAAAGGAAAATCTACATCTTCTCCAATTCATGGTACATGTGCAATGGTATACCTATATGATAATAAAAATGAAAAGCCACTAACTAGCAGATAAATAGCAAAGATATATGGTCATAGGAAGCATGACTGGAAATAGCAAAACCTATTAAAACTTAGCAAAAACATGAAATTTTATAGAACCCATATCGGCAAGGTAGACAATCTGAAAATAATGAAATAGTGTACAAATTGGGATCTTGTTTAGTTAAGACCAGAATGTTAAAATTTGCCAGGAAATAAGTTAATAATTTGAATAATTAGCAAGAATAAATTAGTAAGAATGATGGATTACACATTCAAAAAACTTGAAAGTTTATCCCTAACACTATAAAAATACAAGAGCCGAATTAAACCAGGAAAACCCTATGAGAATAACTATTATGAGGAATTCTTCTCCAGGTGGTGATTCACAGCTTTAATCCCAGCACTTGGGAGGCAGAGGCAGGAACATAAGAATTATCATGATTTAAATTTAAAAGTCACTTGCTAAAGATAGGCTGAGATTCAAAATAATTGTCCTTGATTTTGAAACTAAATACACTTAAACCTTAAATTTATATATAAAGAGAAAGTAGAATAAGGTGTATTTATCCACACATACTAAGGTATATTTAGTTTCAAAAGAAATTTTTAATAGAAAACTCATACTTCTTCTGTTGCCAAAAAGCATTTTGCCCTAGGAAATATATAACATACAGAAAAGGAATCTCCCAGAGTTAGAGTTGATGTAGGGTTTTGATTGTATTTTTCCAGGAAAATAAAAGCATCCAACTAAAAAATCTGCACACCCCAGTACAAGTGAAACATATGAAGTAAAAATGACAGATCACTAAGAGAAAATTTTCAAGAAAAGAGTAAATTGGTCAAGTGGTATTGTCCACCTCCAGCTACCTGGCCTGAAATTCCAGCTCGGATCCCCAGACTAGCACCAGCATTTATGCCACCATGTTACCCAAGTGGATGCCCCTTCTTCTGGACAGTCATGTGATGTTCTGCCCAGAAAGTGGACAACTTTGGATTGATGATGTATTCTAACTAGCCAGTAGAGCTGACACTGGCTGACAAACACCAGCCAAAGGTCAGCTTCAAACTACAAACTTCTCAGGACTTTCAAATTGCTGAGTTTGTATGAGAATGACATGAATGAACTATAAACTCAAAAATAGTTAATCCAAAAAGTGCCAAATCCAAGCAGTCTGGACACTGGGGAAAGCTAGACAGAAATACTGCATTATTGTGAATAGTTCTACTGTATACAAATTTAAAACCTTTTTATTTAGACAAAAAAGGGTCAAGAGTATTAAATAAAGTCAACCATAGTTCAAGAGGTGGAGCAAGCAACCAGCTCAAATGAAAAAAATAATCTATAGAAAGTAAGGAGTCAGGAGAATGGACACAGAAGGGGGGGGGCATTGAGCTTGAGGAGTTTTTCTTGAGACAGCAGAAGAGAAAGGCTTTTTGCTTGTGGAGGAGAAAGCATTTGGGTGCTTGGTCTGCTTCTCAAAGCTAGTGGACTTTTAACCCCAACATCTAGTTCCCGAGTCTTTATTGGTAAAATTGAACTACAGAGTTTTAGATAAAAAGAATATTGTTTTAGATTTTCTCTGCCAAGAGAATTAATATAAAACTCTTCACTTTAGCCTCAGACAGACTCTTTTAACAAGGGTAAAGGGTAGTCACATTCTTCACCATAATGTCAGAAGAACATTCTCTAGGCCATATATTAATATTATCCTCTAAAAACAAAGCAAAAAATAACAAAAACAAACAAACAAAAAAATATTATCCTCTGAAACCTCTTGAGACAGCTCCCCACAGTCCTTGAAACCACATTCAGTACGACTGTCTTCCATGCTCATACTAGTATGACCCAATAAAAAACACTTAAAGTGTTCAACTGTTTTTCTAATCCACAGTCTCAAAGTCCATATTCCTTCAAACAAACACATGGTCTGTCCTATCATAGCAATACTGAACTCCCTAGTACCAACTTCTGTCTTAGTTGTTATCTATTGCTATGAAGAGACACTATGACCATGGCAACTCTTACAAAGAAAAACATTTAATTGTGGTGGTTCACTTACACTTCATAGGTTCAGTCCATTATCATCATAGCAGGACATAGCGACATGCAGGCAGACATATATGAGATCTCAAAGCCCACCTGCACAGTGACACACTTCCTCCAAGAAGATCACATCTACTCATAGAAAGTCACACCTCCTAATAAAGTCACTACCTATGAGCTTATATGAGCCAATTACATTCAGACTAGCACAGATGGGATCCTGCAATCTATTGTAAATGCTGCCAGTGAATAAAGTTCATCATTTCTATTGAAATCTTCAAATACTTAGATTCCTTCTAGATATTTCTACGTCTTTCAAATATAACAGCCTGAAAATGACAAAGTCCCTGTATGCATACAAATTAAAGACCCTTTGCTTCCCTGTATGCATGGCCTGAGTCAAGTAGCCACCCATGTAGAGATTTTTATATAAAGATCAAGAGGGTTAATCGGGCCATCAGGAATTGAGATCACACTGACTTAAGGAGTTATTGACTCTGGCACATGATTTAGGATTCAATCTAAGGCCAGAATTTATGGGCTGCTTAAACATACATTTTTAACTTCTAGGAACTGAATGTTTTCATGGTAACAAACACAGTTGGAAGCCTGAAAGGGCTTAATAAATTTGGTAGCCTTGGTGATGGTTACGGATGATTACCTGAAATGATGTAGAACGCAAGACGGCTGTTACTAATTGTGGAAAATTCAAAGTGGAAGAATATGACTGTTGATTGCATTTGAGTAGAACCTAGAATTAATAAATTGGTGAGAAATGCTCTAGACACCGTAGTATTAAGCAAAAAAAAAAAAAGTAAACAGACAATATTTACTTTCTAACAGGGAATGTTTAAGTAATATCAGGAGATTTTCCCTAAAAACAAGCCATCATTGTCTTAAAAAGACAATGTTTTTACTAATGGAAACCATATTTATTTATTCATTTAAGTCTTTTAATATTATTTTTAAATTCTTCTTAAGTTAACATGATCATTGTGATCAGTGAGTCTTTGTAAATAAGTATGATTGGTTGTACCTAGGTATAGTACAACCTTTAAATAAAATTCCTTGACTAGAAGTCATCTCCTACAATGGGATAATGAGTGCAAGGTCTTGTTTCACAGTGAGGAAACATATCCTATGCATCTTTTACTTCTATATAATTGAGTTCTGAGGCTCTATAAAAAGAATCCTGACTAAGGGACATAAAGTCTATCCAGTGGACATCCAGAGAGTTAATTCTGAGAGCTGGCATGGCAATCTGCTAAGATTTGAACCAAAAAATTCATTGTTTTTATCACTTGATTTGGTAATGACAATGATTATCAAAGGGATAAGAAATTGGAATAGCAAACAAAAACCACATGGACATTCTGTTTACAAATAAATGTCTCATTTATTATAATGTATATGTAGTAAATAAAAACTAAAGTTGTACATGTTCACAGAACTTCACATTGTTACAAATATACTTTTGTTCTTTCCTTAAAATATTTAATTAAATGATAAAAAACTTATGGAAAACTGAATATAAGATATACTATGCTGAAAGAAATGCTGGCCTTTGAGCTTTTAATTTTGATTCATTATCTTTTTTCCAGTGAGTGTTATTAACTATTTATATGGGCCTAATGCCAAATATAATATCAGTAACTCAAAGAGTCATAGTACAGCCATGTCTTTGCCTCACATAAATTCAGACTTAATAGGAAGAAGTAAACATGACCTAATAATTTTAAAGCAGTGTAGCATCATTATTACAGCACCAGAATGTCCTTTACATATGTAAATATTCATCTGGGCTTCTCAAGTACATTGGCTGAACTTGATCTTACCACAATAAGGGATAGTTGTGTAAGAGCACTCACACTAGAGAAACTGGAAGGGGCAGTTAACACCAATGAATTCAACACAATATACTCAGATCCCAGGCACTGACTAGAATATCCAGACAAATAAAGAAAAGCGTCAGAAAACAAGGCTGAGGAGAAATGGAGAAGTCACCATGGCCTTCACAAAAACAAAACTATTCATATGGACTGTTATCCAAGTGAATAAGAAAAATTGATCAATAAAAGTGGGAAGTATCAGACTTTCCATGAAAAGAGGAAATATCTATTGAAAATAAAAGTAATCCTATTAACCAACACAAAGATTGAGATTCCGTTTTACAAAATCACAGGCTTTGCTTGTTTAGGTCACAGGCAGCTGTGATAGTTTCTAATCACAACAACACTAAACAGAAAGAAATATAACTAGGTCAGAGATGTAGGTCACTAATCATCCGAAGCTATGTGAAAATTCTAGTGATTAGTATGTGGAGTTTGGGGATTGTCTTTTCTGCTAATCTTAGCATAACAGAAAATAAAAATAAAGCAAACCTTTGAAACTAAGAGGTAGCATGAATATCAGACATTTTAGCATTTTGACTAGTGACAGTAATCTTAAAGTAAACATCAAAGGGTATCATACCAGCTCCATTCACTACTGTCCTTCACACTTCCCAATATAAGGGATTCGATCATGGCAATCAGATTCTAAAGAAGCTCCGTGCCAGTTAACCAGAGGGCAATGTATTGTGCCTTAGAAAAGAGAAGATTGTTTTAAAAAGAATGATAATTCAGAATGAGTACTTTTTTTTACTTTTTTAAAGTTTTGAAATTATAGTTACATTTTACCCTTTACTGTTCTTCCTCCAAGCCCTCCCATATACCCCTGCTTTTTCTCTTTTAAAATCATGGCCTCTCATTTCATTAATTGTTATCATATACATACATGTATGTACATGTATGTATGAATGAATATATAGATACAGACATGTATATAGACATATATTTATATGTGTATATGTGTATATATGTATATATATTCCTACAAACAACCTGCTTAGTCTGTATACCTTTACTTGTGTGTATGTTTTCAGGAAAGATAATTTAACACTGGACTCAATTTTGTTTCAATCTTCACATTCCAGAATGTGCTGCTATTTTGGACGTTTTAATTTTGTACTGTGTTTTCTAGAAGGCTTCCCACCTATAATGGCCTAAATTGCCACAGTCATATGTTGTGATAGCATTATAAAATATAATCCCTTCAATTTTAGGACATAGTATTCAAGTATGTCAGAATTAACTGCAATATAGCATGGAAAATAAAATATAACTGTGTATCCTTAGAGAATTTCTAGAGGTTTTGCCTCATCTGTGTGTGTTGTTTACTACTCTACACAGATGGTGTTGGGTGTTAAATTTAAGCAATAAAAAAGACATTATCGTTGTGAGGAAATAAGTTTCAGAAACCTTTTAAATGTATTGCTCTGAAATTCCAGAATAGCCTTTGGTTTGGCTCTGCTGCTGGAGAGCCTTTGACATGTGTAACAAGTCTGCGTCAGCACCCATCTGTGCACTGACTCACTATCGACCCTCACTGTGAAGAAGTTAGCTCTTACTACAAGCTAAATTGTTTTCCCAGTAGGATCATTATAGTCAAGTTTTTGTTTATAATTCAACATCCTCCAATTCCAAGGATTTATCTGGCTTAATTCTTTACCTAGTAATAGAACACGTTCACATACTACAACTCAAGCCACTCTAAATAACAGAAAATTATAATAACATTATGTATACATTTATATATCTTCAAAGATACTAAAGGACTTCTGAAATATACAAACCTTGATGCATTAGAAAATGAAAGGAAAGAAATTGAGCCTTACAAATGGACTTGTCTAACCTCGTAACTGTTGTTTGCCACATCTTAAGTGAAGCAAGAAAGAAACCCAACTGAAGAAACTTAGTCACTTTAAAAGATAGGAAAAAATTTTAATTTTCTCATGGGCTTGAAGACAATAACAAAAAGGTTAACTTTTTGAAGTTCTCTGGAAGTCTTTAATCAAAGAATGTAATACATACTAAGAAATGGGCCTGCTTTCTAAAACTAAAATTCAGCTTCAAACCAGTTCATTCCCACCGTGAATTAAAGTAAACTTTACTGACTCTAACTCTGCCAAAAGAAAAAAATTAATTCTCCTGGAGGATGGGAAAAGTAGCCAGACACTCAAATGATCTTGACAATATACAAAATGTATCATAGTCAATCATAAACTACCAGCAATACAAAGAAAATTTATCAAAAAGTTAAAAGAATAGGCAAACCACTACTAAAAATAAGTTATTGGAGATCATCTTTACAGTAATTATGATTCACCAAATAAATACAGTTAATATAATGGATAGCAAGATATGACATTATAGACACACCCTATTGAAATGAATAGCAATGTCTCAGTTCTATGTTGTGGTACCAGAAGCATGAAACCAACTCCAGGACCAGTGTTTAAAAACAGAAAGACTGAACTGGAGATATTAACTGCTTAACACAAGGTCACATAGAACAGAGAATTCCTGAGTTGGATGTTAGATAAAGAGGACACAACACTGAAAATAATCTAGCATGTTTTAGCGGGTGAATTAATTGCTGCACTGGAAAGAAAGAATACAATGACAGAATGGGAGCACATACTGGTGTGTTTGTAATGTTCTACCCCTTGAAATGAATGGTTCTTATGAGGAAAACACAATATCATACAAATAAAAATTGATGAAGTTTGTGATTCATGTACAGTGCTAATTACCTTTCCAATAACATAATCAAGATATAAGAAAGTCAAAATATAAGAAAGGCAATTTGATTTGTCTGTTTAGAGATCTCTGTGCACTGTCAAAAGGACCCACTTTCATTTCACACAATTCAACTCATGTAAATATCAATGAGGGGATGAGGCAGAAGATAACAGAATAAGTCTGTATTAAATTCTGCTGGGTGCTCCTGGAAAATAAAAACAAAACAAAACAAAAATGTGAAAGTTACAAATTGACAAGAAATAATGACAAAGAATAAATATCCCCTAATCAAAAAGGGAAAAAATGAGGGGATTGAGAAAAGCAAGACCAAATATAAGCAGAGCAAACATCCAGGATGTCTGGCATCTTGAGATGCTGTGGCAGGATGCAGGCTCCTTGGGGCCTAAGTTACCAGGCCCATATAGGTAGCTGTGCATATTGTTTCCTTCTTTACTAGCTTTATGCGCTGCCCACGGCTACTTCAGAGAGTCAATGGTGCCAGAATGTCTAGCTTTCCTGATTCTCACTGCAGCTGTAATCTCTACCACGACTTCATCAATTGACCACACAGAAGCTGCTACAGAAATGACAATCCAATCGTACAATATTTGGCCACCCAAGTTTTCCTCTGAAATTTCGGTGAAAAACTCCATGATCTCATAACTCTTGCATTCTACCTGCCTCACACAGACAAGGTCCAGGTCTGCTGTCGACATAAGCTATGCTGTGTGACTTGAGCTAAAGGAGATCTAGTCAGATCTGTTCTTACTCACCAACACAACTGATGCCCGAGCATCTGAGACAGTGGGATTATAGTCACATCTTCCAATTTGAAAAACTATAGCAGTTTAAGAGATTACCTAAGAATAACTAAATAACTTATAACTTCATCCTCTACAAGGTTAGTAGACCTCTGCCTATTAACCAAGTTGAAATCACAGCCTACAAATTTAAAAATCCAGATTGCAAATTTTGTAGTGTAAGCTTTTCATTTTGAAAGAGCATCAGAGGGTAGTCTCTGAGTTTGCCTTTGAGAGATTATCTTGATTATGGATAATTAATGTGAGAAGACTTGACCACTGAGGATGAAACCATTTCCTACCTGGAGTGCCAATCTATATAAATGGAGGGAGAACTAAATAGAAGCAGGCGTTCATTGCTCTCTGTTTCCTGATTGTGTACATGATGTCATCAGTAGATTAAGCAACTCCTGCTGCTGTGATTTCCCCAACATAATGATGTACAGCATATAGTTGCAGTGGGGAAAAATGCCCTTATCCTTTGCACAGCTTTTGTCAACGTATTTTAACACAGAAAAAAAAAATCTGAATACACTATGGAAGAATAAAAATTTTAGTCCTTGCATAATTTTTCCTGTTAAACGCATTCATATAAAAGATTCTGCTGAATGTATGCCAAATAACAGATGATTTTTAAAAACCACACTGAGCACATTTTTCATTAGGTAGACAAATACAATAAATTAAAAATTCGATATATCATTCAGATTAATCATTTTGATAACTAAAGCATTAATAATACATAAACTCAACACATTAAAATAAATTGAGGAACTGAGTTAGGGATGTAGTTAAGTTATCTACATCATTATTTTTACTCATAGAACAATAACTTGCAAGACATTCAAGCAAAAAGGTAATAATCTTTGGACAGTTATTTAAAGAAAATTCTAACTCAACAACTAAAAAAGAAGAAACATTATTATCCAGATATACTTGAAGTGTACTTCTCTCTCTTCTTTCCAACTTGAGTTATCATAATAGCATTATTTATAATTAGTAAAGCTAACAGGGAAATATTTTATTGCAAGTTTCCAAAATGCACATATCAGTATATTATAATGCATATATCTAAGACCTCATCTTCTAAAGTCAAGTACGCAGAGAAAATGGCATTGCCTCCTGAGACTACAGGAAGCAAGAAATAAAACAGCCTTTAGAAAATCCAAGAGCAGCTCCATGCTTTCCGCTCCTTCTGACACCAATGACAACGTAAGACTTTTTGAATTAAAAAGACAGCTTCAGGACACTCTCGTATTATCTCAGCAGTATGGGAAGTAAACATAAAGCAGAGTACCTCTGCATTACTCATCAGAATTCATGCGGTCTTGCCTAAGGACAAGCTGTAAAACACAACTAAATGTTTTCCTGTGTGAGAGTTGCTGTGGTCATGGTGCCTCTTCATAGCAATGGAAGCTCTAATTAAGACATCATGCGAAGTAATTTCTATTTTTCTTGACTAATATGATTGAAATTTGTGGATGTTGTGGATTTTGTAATTAGAGTCAAGAGTGTCCCATGGAGTGGGTGACGGCATCATTGTTTGCTAAACATGATAATTTTGGAGTACAAATACAAGATATAGGTACCATCTTCATGATCGAAGTATGGCAAGCATCACATAAGAATTTTAGGGCTGGGAGTTAGAGCAGAGCCATAACTTAAAGGAAGAGCTAAGAAAACCCTCAAGGTCCACCACTGAGGCCCATTTGCTTCATAACAGGAGTGGTTGAAGAAGAGCAGACCTGATGGACGATGTCCTAAGTACTGGTCTATTGCTGTGAAGGGACCCCATGATCAAGGCAATTCTTACTAAAGAAGCATTTAAACTGTACATTTGCCTACAGTTTTAGAGGATTAGTCTATCATCATCTTGGCAGGAAGCATGGCAGCAAGTAAGCATTGTACTGGAGAAGTAGCTAACAACTTTACATCCTAAACTACAGACGGCAGATGGAAAGAGAGAAACACTGGAACTAGTATAGGCTTTTGAAACCTTAAATCCCACCCACAGTGACACAATTCTTCAACAAGGCTGCACCAGCTTCAACAAGGTCATATTTCCTAATTATTTTAAGTTTTCTCAAACAGTTAACGAGCTGAGGAATAAGCACACAAATATATGAGCCTATGAAAGCCATTCTCGTTAAACCACTACAGGGGAGAAATATGTAAGTCAGGAATGCAGACTCACACAATACACATTTTATTTCATAATGTCATTGTTTTTAACAACTGGGTAATACTCCATTGTGTAAATGTACCACATTTTCTTTATCCATTCATTGGTTGAGGGACATCTAGGTTGTTTCCAGGTTCTGGCTATTATGAATAAAGCTGCTATGAACATAGCTGAGCAGGTGTCCTTGTAGTATGATTGAGCACCCTTCTACCCAAGAGTGGTATTGCTGGGGCTTGTATGATGCCTAATGATATTCTGCTATACTCACATATTGCTTCCTACCCCTATTATCATCAGAGAGGCTTCATCCACTAACCGATGGAAACAGCTGCAAAGAGCCACAGCCAAACATTAGGCTGACCTCAGAGAATGCTGCAGAAGAGAGGGAGGGAGGGATTGTAGGAGCCAGAGTGGTCATGGACATCACAAGAAACCCCACAGAGTAAACTAAAATGAGCTCGTAGGCACACACAGAATTTGAACTGACAACCAGGAAGCCTACATGGAATGGACCTAAGCCATCTACATTTATGTGACAGTTGTGTAGCTTAGTCTACTTGTGTGATTCCTAAGAGTAGGAGCATGGGCTGCCCCTAATATGTTGGCTGATTTTTGGGAACCTGTTCCTGATACTGGGTTGACTTATTCAGCCTTAATACAAGAGGAGCTGCTTAGTCTTCCTTCAACTTCATATACCATGTTTTGTTGATATCCACAGGAGGCCTGCCCCTTTCTTAACATATATATATAAACTAAGAAGGAGTGGATGTGGGGGTGTCTCAGAGGAGATGTGGAGGAAGAGAATGGGAGAAAATGGAGAGGCGAAACTGCAATTAGCACATAAATAATTTTTTCTATTCTATCTACCAATAGAACTCATTGCATTCACCAAATTGGAGTTTGAACTACTGTTGTTCCCCCACCCCCCGAGGTAAGGAGCTATTGTTCATGTCTCCTGAAAACAAAGTCACACAACCAAACTTTGTGATGTATAACAATGTTCTGCAATGGCAAAGGGTTGACATGCCTAATTCAATACCTTTTATTGGAATGGATATGTTGGATATTCTAGTGTTCTTGAGAGTCCTGGAGCCAGCCCCTAAAGAGAGTGGCAACTATATATTTGTCAATTGCCATTTGGACTTAGCACAGGACTTCTGCAATATCCATACTCAGAGCTCCAGGAAAGTAGTTTGGAGACACAATGAATAAAAATGGACACATAAGATGGATAAGCAGTGTGTGGAATATAGACATCTACTGTTTGGGAAAAGTCTGAAGAGGATAAGATGTAAACTGGGATCACAGAAAGAGACTTGAGTTTTCTATCCTCAGAGAATAAGCAGTAGTGAAGTGCCCATGTGCTGACAAACACACTGATTAGTTTTACATTTCTATTTGACACAAATCAGAGTCGCCTGGAAAGGGGGAACATTGATTCAAAAGCTATCTCCATCAGATTAGCCTGGGGTCAAGGCTAAGAGGCATTATCTTGATTGATAACTGATGTGTGAGGGCTTATCCCACTGTGGGCAGCACTATCCCTAGGCAAATAGGTCTGGGCTATGTGCAAAATCAAGTTCAAGGCGGGTGGTGGTGGCACATGTCTTTAATCCCAGCATTCATTAAGCAGAGGCAGGCAGATCTCTGTGAGTTTGAGGCCAGCCTGGTCTACAAGAGCTAGTTCCAGGACAGGCTCCAAAGCTACAGAGAAACCCTGTCTCAAGAAAAAATGATAGACTGGAAGGAAGGAAGGAAGGAAGGAAGGAAGGAAGGAAGGAAGGAAGGAAGGAAGGAAGGAAAAGAGAAAAAGGAAAAAAAGTAAGCCACAGAGAACATGCCAAGCCAGCCAGCAAACTCTATTCCTCCATGGTTTCTGCTTCAAGCTCCTGCCTTTTGCTCTGCCCTTCACTTCCCTCTTTAATGGACGTTAACCTGTAAAATGACATAAACCTTCTCCTCCCCAACTTGCTTTTGGTAATGGTGTTTGTTACAGCAACAGAAATCAAACTAGAGCACAAAGTCTTCAAGTCTAACCTGATCTTAATACCTTATTGAAGCCTTTCTTAAACACCTTAGTGGTGATTTGGATGAGAGTGGCCTCACAAGTTCATAGGTTTGAATCCTTGGTCTCCAGTTTGGTAATGTGTTTGGAGAGAATTAGGAGGTGTGGCCCTGCTGGAGAAGATGTGTCACTAGGGGTAGGCTTTGGGGTTCCAAAAGGCTCAGGCTGCTTTCAATTAGCTCTTTCTGCCTCCTGTTTGTGAGATGTGAGCTCTCAGCTGCTGCTCCAGCTGCCTGTCACCCTGTCATCAATCCACTGAAACATAACTAAACCCATAAGCCCAATTAAACACTTTTGAAGCCTCCTTGGTCGCGGTGTTTTACCACAGAAAAAGTAACTAATTCAACACTTTTCTGGGCTCTTCCTCTACTATTTATTTTCTGCCTAGTTTTATAAATCTAGCACCTGTGGCTCACAGTTCTCAAAAATCAAAATTACTTTAACATCAATTTTTCTTAACCTGAAATCCACGAGTGAGATTTTCTAATCTAAAAGTAAAGAACTTCAACCACCAATCAACCTGTGATTCTAACAGCACAGAGCAAGTCCAGACCCTAGGACTGTGACGGGGTGTTTAAGATGAGGAGTTCTCACGGGCTGCCAGCTAAGCCATGGTAGAGGTCTGGGGTTTGCAGCTAGTGGTGCTTGGTGGCTTTGGCACTCTGTCTCTGGTTGAGATCCAGCCTCAGGGGAAGGCTCCTTAAGTACATGACTCTGAAATTGGACCTTCTCATTTCTCTCCATTCCCCACTCTTTCCCCTTCAGGATATTTGTCTCAATCTCTTCAGCAGACTTTACATTTTGAAAAAGGTAGCAAGGGAAATGTCTTGAAAACAACTCCAGCTTTTGTTGCCATCCCAATACATATCACATTTCCTTGTCACAAGATGCCTGTCAACCCTAAGTGGACAAAAGACAAACCATCTCAACACACTATTTTCATCCCACAAAGAAAGTTTTCCCCATTTAAAGTTCATCCTGAGAACGATGAAATCAAGGTTCTATCTGGATCCGGATTCTTTGGAGTGGAAACTGCCAGGTTCTGAAGCTGGTTGGTACTTAAGACTCTCTTAGCCCTAAGAAGGTAAGTCTGGCTGTAGAGAACACTTTTTGCCTTCTTATATGTGTTGTCTCTTCTTGATGAAATTCCTATCCAATCAATCTGGCTACATTCAAACAATGGAGTTATTTAGTATTTCTAGAGTACCTATTATGTGCCACAAAAATCTCTAATCATTGACAATAAAAGTAAACAAAATGAATCTCTGTTTCTATGACATTTACATAATAATAATAATAAGGAAATACTACAGCAGTTGGTAAGTAACATATTTGGTATCAGAGATAGCCTTTAAGGAGAAATTTCAATCAGAAAGAAGATCCTTTGGAAATGTCACCTGACAGAAAGGGGTTCAGTTGGGAGGAGAGAGTTTTACATTAAATGAGAAGAGGCTTCACCCACAAAGCCTGGATAGGTGCATTTGTATCTGTATATAAGTGTGTGTGTGTGTGTGTGTGTGTGTGTGTGTGTGTGTGTGGTTTATGTGTGGTATCTGTGTGGTTCCCCCTGGACCCCCTGGACTGTTTTTTCTCTGCCCGCCTGTTTCCAAAGTCACTTAGAAAATAATCACTCTGAGGCTTAATATTAATTACGTACTTCTTGGTCTATTAGCTCAGTCTTTTTAATAACTGACTCTTACATTTTAAATTAACCCATGTCTATTATTTTATATTTTATCATGAGGCTAATGGTTTGTTACCTCACATCTTGCTTCTTGGACGGTTACATGGTGTCTGCCTAACTTCACCTTCTATCTCTCTCTATTCAGTTTAGTTTTCCTGCCTTGCTCTATTCTGCCCTGCCATAGGCCTAAGAAATAATAAACCATATTCAGAGCATACAGAGGGGAATACCACATCATCTGTGTATGTGTGTGTATCTGTGTGTGTATGTGGTATGTGTTTTTCTCTGTGTATCGTGTGTGTATGTGTGTGTGTGTGTGTGGTGTGTATATCTGTGTATGTGGTATGTATGTATGTGTGTTTGATGTGCCTGTGTATGGTGTTTATTGTATTTATCATTGTTAGCATGGTGGTGATGTTTGCTTCGGGGATTTTTTTGTTGATATTTGTTTTGTATAATCATGTACTGCAGAGAGTAGGGGTAAAGAACTCTGCATTTTTAAAAAGCCAAAATAAGTGTTTTAGTACCTGACACTATCACTGTCTTTTTATTACTATGCGAAAACCCTCCTTTCAACTTCTCATGACAAAAGGCTGGCATAGTGCATCCTATGTACTCATCTACTTTTCATTACTATAAAAAATTTAAAAAAAAATATCTCCAGGCCTGGTGGCCTTTAATACCAGTACTTAAGGGGCAGAGGCAGCAGATCTCTGTGAGATTAACCAGCTTTGTCTAAACAGTGAGTTCCAGGCCATGCAGGGTTACATAATGAGACTTTGTCTCAACAAAACAAACAAAAACACCTGAGACAGGAACTTCAAGAGTCTTATTTAGCTTACAGTTTGGGATGACATCACTCTGGGAAAGCCTGTCTGTCACAAGTTCGGAGAAGTTCTCCTTGGCAGCAGCATGTCCTGGCGAGTGCAGTGATGGAAGTGAGTTCAAGGAGGCGTGGAGGGTTTGAGGTCCCGCAGGACACTAAAGACCCATGCAGAGTTAGGAAGACCTGGATCTGCCCAAAGCAGATGAACAAGTCTACTTTCTTCTCATTTGTCAGTATTTATCAGTTTCAATAATATTACATGACTTAGTCTCCCACACAGGAGCAGGAGCTTTTGTCTTTACACTCTTGTGTATGAGCATGCTCTCTCTCTCTCTCTCTCTCTCTCTCTCTCTCTCTCTCTCTCTTCTCTCTCTCTCTCTCTCTCTCTCTCACACACACACACACACACACACAAGAAAGAGAGCTAGAGCCATTTTAACACCTCACACACACAGTAACTCTCCATACAGAAGACAGAAAGTTGAGCACATTGTTCAGTGAGGCACAAGGTGGGCAAGGCTGACCTAATTTAACCCCCAAAACTAACCCAAGTACCCAGGTGTATGTGGTTTACTTTCAAATACCTTCCCTGGAGAAATGACTTAGCACGCAGCACTCCTCAGGCTGCAGTTACGAGCATGCCTTTCCTTCACTGGCTCCAGTTTATGTCCTTTAGAAGCCAGCTCACAAATGTGAAACTACTTGAGTCAAACCAGATGCAAGTGTCTTGTTCTTTTTCAGTCAGCTACACTTCTGAAATGACTGAGCTTCTTGTCTTGACTTGAAAATCAAATGATTTGACTTTAACTTGGCTCTTCTGAGACCGTTTTTACCAGAGGCGTTTTGGAGAATAGCCAATAATCTTTTCGGAAAAAGTTTCACCTTTTTCTCTGAAGATTACGTTATGTTTCACAATTATTAAGTACAAAAATGTAGAAGCATGAACATCCCATGCCTGTTGGCCCATATGTTCCTCTCTGATATGTTCCTCTCTGTCTCTCTCTCTCTCTCTCTTTCTCTCTCTCTCTCTCTCTCTCTCTCTTGCTCTCTCTCGCTCTCTCTCTCTCTCTCGCTCTCTCTCTCTCTCTCGCTCTCTCTCCTCCTAGTTTCTTAGTTTACTGTAGTTTATAGGGACCTACAGTAACAGGCCAGCTTGGAAATGATGCCTGCCCCAACATTAACAGAAACGTGAGGAGGGAGTTTCCACTATGGCATATATTACTGTCAGGGTATGTAGCTACAAGTGTGGTTGGCATATGAGAAGCAAATCATAGCTTTTCAGATTTGAGTGGAAACAGCATCCTTGCCAACCATTGTCTTTTTAGTTTTGCAGCACAAGAGTCACCAGGATTTGGAAAATAAATGTATTTGTAACTGAAGTCTTTCCTCCTAGGAAATAGCCTGGTATCATTCAACCTCTGCTTTGAAAGGCCCTTCTCCAAAAGGAAGAATCAGGTCATGAGCAGTCAAATATTAACTAAGTGAAAGGTTGCATCATCTTTTATCCAAGCATCAAGAGAAAAGACCTTTATGGTGGTATCTTCTGGCTTCACTTCAGACAGACATTGTACACGGAGGGGTGGGGGAGATAATGTTTCTTTATATGAAATTGACTTAAAGAGAATGCTCTTACTGCCAAACTGTTCTCGACATTATTCAGAGAAACTTATTTTAAATGCATGGGGAGCAGTTAATGAAGAGACTCAGAGTTGGTCAAAGAAGTAGGAACAAAAGGCTGAGAGTGCTCAACCCTAAACTGATTATTTTTATCAACCCCCTCACCAAGGCTCAGGTTAATGGCCTAGAAGGCAGCAAGAATGCAAGAGCCAGAGAATAGGAAGGAGCGATGTGAAATGCTGCTTTATGGATATGACAGGGCTATTGCACTTACAAACGTGCAACTCTAGTTACCCACCCAAGACCTATACAGGATCACGCCTGCCAAAATCACAGCATAGACATGGAAGGAGCTCACACGGTCGCACCCATAACTGAGGAGCTGTTATTAGTAGACAATTTCTGGGAGACGGAGAATTATTCTACTTCAGAGGTGGCCCCTGAATGAGATTGCTTATTCTTTAGTGGATGGCCCCATACTCAGGTACATAATAACAGCACTAAATGGACTTAGTGTGCCCGAGACACACATGTGTAGTAAATGCAGTTGAAACAAAGAAAATAATGACAGACATTAAAATACACAAACAAAACAATACAAATACAAAAGTTTCCTATGAGGAAACTTTTCCTTTGAGTTCCAGAATGAAAACACATACTTTAACAGCATTAAGTACAATCCCTTTGACTTTCAAGTTCTTTTGCTCCTTTGTGAAATTTAGGGAGGGGAGAGAGGCAGAGACCTGAGGCCTGTAGATCGGCTTGGACAGCCCTGGATGAGCTGTGAGTGACTTGTCAATCAATATACTACTGATAACTCTGCATCTATAATCAAAGTATAGACCTACACTATGCAGATAATGACCATCTCCACTGTATATTTACTAATCTCCAAAGCCTCTGTAAACTTTATTTATCTTCTCAACCACCCCTTTTTCACCAAGTGCCAAAGGGTTCCTGTTTCCCTTGGGGAAAAAGAATTCATCAAATACAGAACATAAAAGTGGCAACTTGAGTTAGATTTTTCAATGACTTACCCAAAAATCAAAGCTCTCTCTACTCCTATACCCTGAAACAACAAGGTTAAAGTTTGGGAGGGGTATTTGCTGTAGCATTCTCTACTGATGTTTTCCCTGTGGTTCTATGTCTACAAATTTAATGGGTCATTATAAACTAAAATTTCTTGATTTCTCATTTTTTTACTTATTGATCAAAATAGAAAGATATTTTTATGGGGGAAAATGGCTATAGATGTTTTTTTAAACATCTATAAGACTTAAGGAAGTCTTACAGATTTTCAAAAGGTAAGACATGTCTCTGATTTGTGTTACATGAACCCCAAAAGATGTATTAACACCCTAACCCCAGTTCTTCATATTGTGATCTTACTTGCAAATATGATTTGTGTACACACACATCTTCTTGTGTCTGTGTGTTGCTGGTGGCCAGACTCTGCCACAGGACTCAATTACAACTTTGTTTATACTATGTTATTCTGGGTTTCACTTCATTATCTGAGGATATCCTGAACACTTGAGCTCAAGTGATCCCTCTTCATTAACCTCCTGCATCACTGTGGCAGGGTGTTTCTACTATGGATGTACCTACAAACCAAGGAATACCAAAAACTGCCTGGAAACCACAAGTAACTAAAAAACACACAAAGCAGGGTTACCTCACAGGTTCAAAAGGAAATTGTTCCTGGAAATCATAGATTTTGGGAGTATCAGTTTCCAGTTTTATGGAAAAATAAGATACTGCCACAGTGGATTGTGCCCTGAACTGTAAGCCAAATTAAATCCTTTCTCTTTTAAGTTGCCTTTTCCTGTTCTGGGATAAAATACTCTGTCAAACAATACCACTCTCATAATGATGGCAACAAGGAAATAGCAATATCCACAGCACGTTGTCCACACAGGCCAAGGCTGCAGGTAAAGAGCCTTTGTCAGCTGTTTACTTTCAATACATAAATATTACACATTGCAGTCGGATATAGAGTCATAGTTCAAGAAAAATCCAAATGCCCACCTGTCCTTCAAATTCTTGAGTTATATCCAAGTTTTTATTGAATGCTAATCAAGTCAAGCTATTAATCCCCTTTCAAGTCCTCACTTCTAATTTTTGTAGCCATCGAAGCAGCTCTTTCCAATGAATAATTCCAAATTATACTCTAAAAGAAAATATATATAACAGAAAAGCATCTGCTTTGTAGATTAGAGGGCTTGCCGAAACCAATGATCACATGTGAGTTTATTTGGGATCTTTCTTTGTGGGGATAACAAGTTGGGACAGCAAACATGATTGAGTTGTTGTTAAAATGACACTCCAAAAAGCTTCACTTTGGGAGCAAATGAGTTTAGCACATCAACACTTGATTATAGTTAACATAGTTTGCAATCAAACTAAAAGGTAGGAAAAAAAAACCATCTGGAAATACCATCTTCCACTACCCTCCCCCACACATACACAGCCAAGATGCCTCCCACTTTTAACACAGGAAACATTTGTGGGATGAATGTAGACCTGGAAGCATGGGATGTTATTACCGGAACAGCTACATTTGAAATAAATTAGAAGTTAAGGTCACAGATGCCTTTGTCCTGTGTGTTTCGGCATGCTGTTTTTAATATCTAACTCAAAAACTAAAGACTCCCTGACTTCTCCTGTCTCTAGATTTCAATTCTGATAAATTTCTAATCAATCATTTTATTTCATTGGCATACTAGTGTGTGTGTGTGTGTGTGTGTGTGTCTTGGAGAAATAGTGCCTCTAGAAATTCAACCTCAAGTCCTAACATTAAAGCTTGACTATTTATAGATTAGTTATATTATTTCAAATAATATGATTGGCACCATATTTAAGACTTGAAGGTCTAATGATGCATTTTAATGTGATTTAATACAGCTGAACTAGTCTACCAGCATCAGTCACATCCTGACTTGACTAGTCAGGAGAGATATTTACTCTATCAGCACTTGATACCTAATAGTAGCCTCAAGACACCACTGTTGTTTTTAGAACTTTTTTTTTTTTTTTTTTTTGCTATCAAGAGCTTGACTCCTGCTAAAATACAAACTCCCTGTCTCACCCTCATTTCCCAAGGAAACTTACAGCCATTCAGCATGGAAGAAACCTTTTCACCACAGAAGGAGCTTCTAAGCTGCCAAGCTTGCTGTCCTGTGTAACTGCAGGTTTGTGACTAAAATGTCATCTTATTCCAAGCTTTACAGACAACTGAGATAAAGCAGAAAAAATCCACCAGCTCAAACTAAGTAATGTTCCAGCTTCACCCCACTGCAATGGATTCAGCCTGAAACACCATCTGCCCCTTCATTTGAGCATGTGCAACGCCATTAGTTAGACCAGTCCTCTTCTCTCCCTTTCACTGTCATTCTCCTTCTCCTCTTCCTACTCCATTCCTCCTCCTTTATGATCCAAAACTGTCTGTGTAAAGCTTTCAGAAATGTTAAAAAGCACAGCTATGTGCTTGGTGGACTTGCTGGCATTGACTCGTGCCACTGATCAGTCATTCCTTCTCTTCAAACTTGCTGAAATCATAATGATTCATAAGCTTTGCTTGGAAAGGCTGTGGAACACACTCTTGTAGAGTCAATCAGCTATTATATTACCCAAATAAATGGGTTTTAAAAAAATAATAGAATAGCTGCATCCCTACATAAATCTAATATGTCAGTAACTTACATAAGATTTTGATAATATTGGAGACAAGGAAAAGTAAGCCAGCATAAATAAGTGAAACTCTGGAACTAATTGGCTCTTTGTTCCTGGAAGTGAGTGGGAATCCAGTAGCTACTAGCTTTGACTAAAAGGTGAGTCTTTCACCTTTGTATCTTCAAATTGCTTGAAAACAATAATCACACCGAAGTTCAAAAATAATCAGGAAGAATAATCCTGAAGGAAGAGGAATCTGAAGTAAAATAGTAAAATAATTGGGTCTAGAGCAAAGATCCATAGGTTCCATGGGAAAGCAATGGAATGCTGACCATCATCCATGGTCAGAGGAAGCACAGAGGTAAGCAACAAGGGTCTTCTGGGGGCTAAAGGAAAACTTGGGCTTGTTCAATCTCTTACCAATAAGAAACCTGGGTAACCAAAATTCATTGTTTCTTTTTTTTTTTTTTTTTGAACTTTAAACAAAATTTTATTACACAAAGGTTGTCACATAATTGGATACTTCTCTACTTTGTACAGTTATCTCGCTCCACAGAAAGGCTGCCTCTGACCTCTCGTCTGGTGGCACAAGCGCCACAGTCCTGACCGTAGCGGACGGACCAGCAGGCCTGCCTCAGTGACTCAAGTTGAAAGCAGGACACTGGTATATGGCTCTTGCACCCAGTATCAGGAATGTACAAATGTCTTTATTCAAAAATACAAAATAAATTATCTGTAGGCATGGACAATGACAGCAGTAAACCATTATGTATTGTCAATGGGAACCAGTAACTGATGGTTATAGTGATCAGCCAGCCTTCTCTTCATTTTCTTCAGGAGCTTCTCTGAAGGTATCGGTGAGGAACCTGCCTTGAGCTTCCTGTCACAGTTCATTGGTAAGGGCAAAGCGCTATTCTAGGAATTAGAACATGCCACCTCCCATTCCCCCTCCCATTCCCCCCATTGCGCCCATTCCAGGGTCCTTCTCTTCTTTAGGAATTTCGGTCACTACAGCTTCTGCTGTTGTTAGCAAGGAGGCCACCCCAGCAGCATCCAGTAAAGCAGTTCTTACGACCTTTGTTGGATCAATGATTCCCTTCTCCACCATGTTCACAAATTCCCCGAGCATGGCATCATACCCAACTTCTGAGGAACTCTGCAGAATCTTCTCGACTATCAAAGACCCTTCAACACCCGCGTTCTTAGCAATGGTCATGGCGGGAATTTTGAGTGCTCTTTTAATAATGTCTATACCTATTTTCTGATCCTCATTAGAAGGCTTTAGGGAATCCAAGGCTGGGATGCAGCGCAGCAGAGCGCAGCCCCCGCCTAGCACGATGCCTTCTTCCACAGCTGCTCGCGTGGCATTGAGTGCGTCTGTAACTCTGTCTTTCTTCTCATTCACCTCCACATCGCTTGTTCCTCCAACCCAGCTAAGATAAAAAGCAGAAATGGAACGCAGAAGATGGTAGTCCCAACATTACAAAAAGAGAGTCTCTGCCATATTAGTGGATCAAGGGCAGAGCACACCATTGGAAAAATTTGATGGTTATAGGTCATTTATTAAAACTTTGGCTTTCTCCAGATTTTATGAAAACTGTAAGTAGTAAAATTAACCTCAATAAGTTCACTCTGTATTTGCTATTTTAAAATTTGCATTAAAATGTAATTCTTATTTATTATTTATGAAGTCCAATATAGATCTCAGTATGTAGAAGACTTGCAACTCAGTTCTGTTTTTTACAGAAAGTTATTTTTTCTAAATAGAAAATTTTCATATTACATACACAATAGCTTTTCTGTCACTTGTTGAAAAGTGACACTGAAAACCACGTCAATTCCACATTGAGAAGATGGTGCCACCAATAGAAGGGGTCACAATTCCAGATTCTTTCTAACAGCACTCAAGTACAAGATTGATTCTTCTCATCCAGTGTCTCCCTTGTTCATAACTTGGCATAAAAGTTGACAAAGTTTCTTTTATATCCCAGGAACATCTTTGACCAGGGAACACAGTGTATCATACAAAATGTCACACTGACTCCATTCTAATTGGAAACTATTCATTCGTGACATTTCCTCGGGTCCCATTTTTCCTTTGATAAGGACATGTCCAAAATTTACGGTTCACTAGAGAGTATTAAGAGACCACAAATTTGCCCTGATGACACTCTCTGAGTGAAAAATATCCTTATAGACATGATTCTAGAGTTCTTACAGAGCCAATATTCTCATCCTTGGGAACTTGTCAGCTCCCAGGCTGTGAGTTTCCAAGCAACAATGAAATAAAACATGAGGCTAGTAATTGGGCAGCAAAGAAGAATGTTATGAATGGAATGATCAGCAGAATAAACAGCCATATGGTCTAGTTGTCTAGTCACCCTCCTCTCTCTTTAGCGCTAATTAAGCAAAAGATTTATGAATGGGATGAGTGAATTCATCACCTTCTGGATTCCTGTCCTTTTCTGTCCTCCTGATGTTCGGTGACCATTCCAGATCTGTCATCTGTGTCCAGGACAAGCTTAGAAGTAGTGTCCTCCACCCTCATTGCTATGCCCTTGGTCACACATCTCCCTCTGCTCAGAGTAGCACATCACCTTATTAGAATACAGGTAATAATGCTTCTTAATATACATTATTTGAAAACGCAAGCAGCATAGCCACACACAGCATGCTCACCCTGCCCAAGGCATAGCAATGAGGGTGGAGGACCCTATTTCCAAGCTGATTCTATAACACAAAATAGCAGAATGCGATATATGTTTATTACAAATCTGAACAAGCCAAGATATCTGTTTTAAACCTAACCATTTATTTCCCCACTTCTAGAAGACAGACACTTTCCAATACCTCTTTCTGTATCTTTAACCCTAACTACCCTAAAAATAACTTATTTAGCAAGTAACTATAAATAAAATTACAAAGTATGGTAACTTTTTAGAGTAGTATCATATATTCTCACTACATGGTACCCAGATTTGCTGGATGACCCAGGTGAGGTCAAGACTCCATAGGTAGTCCTAGAGAAGAGACAGCTTCCATAACATCTCCCTTGAGTAGCATCTCCAGGTAAATGATAAGGGATGTGCCTCTAGTAGAAGGATACAGCTGTCCATTATTTCTTGTGCAAAAGTGCGGCGAACTCCCTTACCAGCAGGAAAAGACGATCACCAGACGAGGATTCTTCCCAAATCACGCTTTATTGGAGCCTCTTGGTTGAAGGGAGAGCGGAAGCGAGGGGCCCCGAGCGCCAAACGGCAGCTGCTTATATAGGGGGTAAGGGAACGAGTCGTGCCTGGATTGGCCGATGCGCGCCTGCCGATGCTCCTGGCCACGGGATTGGCCCTAAGCACATCATCGTCACTGCACATACGAGAGGCACGGTTCCACTGCATTGCCTAAATGGAGCTGTCCAGCAAGCGAGGCTGGGGCCAAGCGCCATCTTGTAATGGCGGCCACTCAATCGGCTCCCAGCAGCTCCCCCTTTCTGTTTTTCTCTGTAGGCCAGTGAAAAGGTCTTACTCCCGTTCAGGTCCTCACCTCATGATGCGAGGACCGATCAAAGGAGGCCCAAAACTCCTGGTACTCCTCCCGTACAATGGAATAAACTCCTGGGAGGTGCAAAGGCAGTACTCAGAGTAAAAATGCACACCTTCCTCAGTGCAATGGAGAATTTCTCCCTGAGAGTGCAAAGGCTATGCAAGGAACAAATCAACTGGCCTTTTAACCATACTTGGGGTGAATCGCCATTCTCCAAAGTGGCTAATGATTGTAGAACTGCAACCTTATCTTGAGATGTTTGAGCTCAGAGGCGGCATATTACCCAAAGGCAGACTATACATTCTCCCATGCAGCATGCAAAAAACAATCCTTATATCTGAAAACCTTTTGTTACAGCCTCTAGTGAAATTAGCGGGGGCCCATTGAGGCCCAGAATAGCCTGTACCATTACTCACTTTGCACTTATTAGTGGTATTGGTAGCACAAGTAAAGTTGCTCTGTCCAGCCTGCCCTCCCTGAAGTAACACAAAAAGGGGAGAGATCAGAGCAACTGCCATTAACCCTGCAGAGGAGCCATCTATTATAGGGCGTTAGCAGATTTTAAGAAGGTTCCATTGAACCAAAAAGCCTGTAACATGGGGAGGCCCAAATCCTTGTTGGTAATAAAAAAGCAGGGGAAAACCACGGCATTGTGGCAAACAGGAATCGGCTTAGGGAAGGCAGACAGTATTCCCCATCTCTGCTCCGCCCGAATCCAGATTGTCATCGCCACCATCATCAGGAACAGCAGCGGCGTCATCTTCGACTGGATCATGGCCTTCCTCCATTGGCTGGGGAGCAATTGAATCATCCTTAATGGTTCTTGTCAATCGGCACGGAACCCAGTGAGGCACCTCTTGACCCTGCAGGAAAACACAAATAGCTCCCCTGGATCTTCTGATGACAGGATCCGGGCCATACCATTTGTTATTCAACACATCCTTCCACATGACGGCCTCTCCTTTATCTTCAAGGGTCATTGCAGCATGCCGATCAGCAGCTGTCCTGCCCCGGCCGTCAACTATCAAAAAATTAAAAGTAAAGAGTGCCAGTGCAACTCTGTTCCTGGGGGAAGCTATCTCCGCTATTCCCCCTTTCTGTTTCTGTAGGAGTTCTTTAAGGCTTCTATTTGCCCTCTCCACAATCCCCTGACCTTGGGGATTGTAGGGTATGCCAGTGGAATGTTCCACCTGAAGCTGTGCACAGAAGGCGCGGAAACCTTTTGAGGAATAAGCAGGGCCATTGTCAGTTTTAAGGCGGGTGGGTTTGCCCCAAGCCGCCCAGGCCTCTAGGCAGTGGGTCTTGACATGGGTGACCTTTTCACCTGCCAATGGAGTGGCAAATATGATACCCGAATAGGTATCGACAGAAACATGAAGATATTTCAGCACCGAGGTGCAAAGTCTGCGCAGGAGGGCGATTGGATAATCTGCAGTAGCCCCAAAATCCTTAACTGCTGTTACCAGATCTTTTAGTTGTTTATATGGCACTGGCTCATACCACCTATGATGGGTGACGGGATCCTCCATCACCGGGTATGCTGAGGCTAAGCGTGCCCAAGTGCTCTGGCTAATATAATGGCAACCCCTTCCTGGTTCAGCCGCTTGTGCACCTAACGGCGGTGCCGAGGGGCGAGACACACCCTCCATCGGTGCGCGAGCACGGGGTGGGTTATAGGCTGGGGGACGGTGACAGTCCCGCTCATACCTTTCTTCCTCATACTTAGCAGCCTCCTCCTCTAGCTCCCCCTCTTCCTGTGAGCTGAGTTCATCGTCTGACAAATTTAAGTCAGTGAACTCTGTGAGGAGTAGGTAAATCCGGTTTTTCTGCTTTTTAGCCCCTTCCTCCCGTTGAGGGTCCTCTTGAGTTTCTTCTCTAGGTATACCCTTTATCTTTCTATCCTTTTCCTTTTTACTATCCTTTTTTATCTTTATTCTTTTCTGTCTAGACCTGCCTAAGTCCCCCCCTTTTGAATCCGACTCTGATAGGCTGTCCTGGTGTGCTTGCTGTGCCCTCCTCCCTTCCCTGTGCAACCAAAAGCAGCACAGAAAAACAACAATTATGAGGGCCACAAAGATCAAGCAAAACACCTCAGGTGCAACCCCAGCAATCATCATACCTGGGAGACTAACCGACGTCGCCGCTCCGCGTGTCAAGTTCTGAATCCTCTTTGGCCCCTCACTCGGTACCAAAGCTTGTCCCAGCGTCCCGGGTTTCCGGCACCAGTTGCGGCGAACTCCCTGACCAGCAGGAAAAGACAATCACCAGACGAGGATTCTTCCCAAATCACGCTTTATTGGAGCCTCTTGGTTGAAGGGAGAGCGGAAGCGAGGGGCTCCGAGCGCCAAACGGCAGCTGCTTATATAGGGGGTAAGGGAACGAGTCGTGCCTGGATTGGCCGATGCGCGCCTGCCGATGCTCCTGGCCACGGGATTGGCCCTAAGCACATCATCGTCACTGCACATACGAGAGGCACGGTTCCACTGCATTGCCTAAATGGAGCTGTCCAGCAAGCGAGGCCGGGGCCAAGCGCCATCTTGTAATGGCGGCCACTCAATCGGCTCCCAGCACAAAAGGAAAACACACTTTCCAGACAATAGCTCTCCTCTTTCCAAGTATTCTCACCCCTGGTGCTGTGTCCCCATTCAGCCTACTGAGTGCACCATAGAACGGTGCATTCACCGCCCATTTGGCTCTCATGCTGCCTGGCTCTGTGGCCACCACAGAAGAATTTCTTTTGTTAGTTTTAACTCTAACTCGGAAGAGCTGGACCCACCAACAGATATTAAAGGACAAAAAGAAAATGCCCAATAATTCAATTTGTTTGTTAGAACATGCTACCTAGGAATAAGCAGCTTTAAGCCTGTGTACCTATTTTGACAGGCCCAAATGAGCATAATTAATTTCTGGCATATTGACCAGCCCTGGCCTCTACTATGTCCTTTTATATCAATCTAAACACTGGATCCTGGTGTGATGTGTTGAGATACCTTTAGAAATAATAATAATAATAAAACTAAAAATAGAAAAGTTTTCAAGCACACTGGTCTCAGCATGTCATCTTACACAAGCCCAGATGATACCCTTTCATTCGCTGTCATATCCCTATTGAAGGCTCTTGAGGGCGTGACTAGGTGGGGAACTGGAGGGCAGTTCACACAGCCTGGCCCTTCATTAAGCTATCTCTTTACCAGTAGGGCGAAGAGTCTTGCTTACACTCTTTGACGTCACACTCCTCACCTTTCTATGGGATTCTTTGACTCTGTAAGTCCAGCGCCTCTCCAGATACCACACTCCCTCTCTACATCCACTGCCGCTACACCAGGCTTCTCATCTATCAGGAGGAACACTGTTCAGACTCACATCTCTTGCTTCTGGGTTTCCTGTGTTTTGCTGCCTACTCAGATTTAATATGAAATGCCAGTCTCTCGTTTCTTTGGTCTGCACGTGGCCCAGGGTTCACCATCATTCAGATGGGCTGGAAAGCTTATTAAAGTATGGGTTCCTAAGCTCTACTCTGGGAAGTATTAGATTACAATCTCTGGGTGTGAGACTGAAAAATTTGCTTTTCATATGTTAACTTTTCTCTCTCCTGCCTACGCATTCCCATGTACACTGTGCATTAGTAAGCACTGGCTTAGAAATAAACATCTATTCCCCACAGCGGGCCTCTACCTATTATGTGATATTCCAAATATTTTATATAGGAATATATTCCATTCTTACATAGAGACAAAGTGGTTAATTCAGTGAATTTTCTACTCTTTTATATCTGGGGAACGTGTGGTAGAATGGGTTGCCATGGTAGCAGAATGTTTCTCCAGATTTTGTCTGGAGGCATAAACCAACGTTCTCAAGGGTGCTATTTGTTTCCATGATGTTAGAGGGGATATTTTCCTCCCAAAAGCCTAGGCACCAGTCTCCCAACCCCTGTGCCTGTACACAACCTCCTATGCATGGTTGGAAGGAGGCTAAGGGAGGGTGTAGAGTTCAATCCGTGAACTCTGTCCTCCTGAGCTGCACTCCATGGCAGTCAGTGGGATATCTGACGCTATGTTGGGAAGAATCATTGACAGTAAAGCACAGCATCGGGGTCTGCATCCCTAGGAACTGGGCCAGTGACTCTTTAAGGACATATCTGCTAAATGAATGAATAATAATAGAAAAAAGTGAATTAACATATGCATAAATAGTCCAGACTCAGGAAGGGAGCGAGCTGCATTGTTTGAAAGGCATTCTGTTATGCACAGACATGCTTTCTCACAGAATAGTTCAAATCTGTTTCCTGGCACACTCTTTGGGAACAAGATACTGGCAAAGCGCTGAGTCTAAGAAGTAGCACGAAGTATGCTCTTCCAGTGATTATGCCTATGCGAGTTTGCTATTAACAAAAGCAGATAAGTAGCAGCCCTGTAACACATTCCTTATCCCTATCATTGAAGCTGGGACTAACCTCTAACAGAACAGTTTGCCTCGGTCATTGTTGGAGACAGGCAGAACATTCTTTGGAAGCATATGGGCCTGTGGGTGTGGGTCTGTGGTGCACAGTACTGGGGAAGGATCACAGAGGTCTGGAAAAAGTCATGCATTCAAGCTTAGAAAGCAAATTGCACCTATTTCAGCAAATTGGAAATTGATGGTGTGTAAATCTGAAATCCTAGCAGTGGCTATTATTTCCACACAGGCTATTATTAACTGGTAATATTTTCTCTAGTAAACATTCCGTTACCCATGGCAACTGGAGTTGTGTCATATAGGAACGAGGGCTCCCTGGCTTACCAGAAATGTGGATAGTGCTTTCAATCAGTTTTTCAAAAATGCAAAGAAGTTTGCCAAAAACAATATTTTTGAAATAGTAAACTTGGTTTCTACTCAAGATAAAGAAGAAAACTCCGATGAAGTCATGATAGATAGATTTTTAAAGGTCTTCGTATCTACTTTCTGCCAGACAAACAAGAGGTGGCTAAACCCAGCCCTGCTCTGAGCTGTGAATGAGGTGCTGCACCTCTTCTCAGCAACTCATTAGCAAAGTAAGCTGCTGCCCCTGCGTCTGATTGTTTCAACCTCTTCCTTCACTGATTCCCCCAATCAATATTTTTAAATGAACATCAGTATAAATATACAGTATGCGTGTAAGTAAATGCCCAAATTATAACAACAAGACTCAAAATAGTTTAAGGTTAGCATGCTTCTTCTAGCTACTACACAGCTGAGAATGAGAATATTCTTGGTTCATTGGGTCTTCTAATTGTCCCCCAAAATAAAATTTCCTGTTTTTTCCTAAAGTAGGATATCATATTAATTTTCTTCCTATATGAAATTTTTATACAATGACTTTTATACATGAATTTCTAATGCTGATATTTGCTGAGATGGCTATGAGTCTGGGGGTTCTATGCTATGTGACAGAAGTCAGTGGATTTCGTGGCCATATGAGTTTTAAAGTACCACTAACTGGGTTGCTTCAACAACACCCTTTCACTTTCTTGAAGTCTAAGGGCCAGAAGTCTGAGGCAGAGGTGTGAACAGGATAGTTTCCTGTCCGAGGCTATGCCTCCCTTCTGGCCTCTGATGGTTGGTTGAAAGTTTCTTGTTTTAGATCTTGCCTTAGTCTGCGTTCATGCTGACATGAGGTGTGCCTCCCTTTTTTCTTTTTTATCACACTGTCCCTTTAAAGAAGATACTGATCATGTAGCATTTGGGACCACCTCCATCCCACTGTGATTTCTTCTTGACTACACTACATGTATACATGTAGTTTTGGCAATTAGAACTTCAAAATACGGATTTGGAAGTCATAATGAGTGTTAGAACACAGTTGGTTAGATGCAGATTATCACAGTGTATTAATTCATCCTGCTGATGTTGGCTGTTTGGTTATCCCCAAAGGAGAAGAGATGATGAAGCCTGCCTTTATGTTGCTCTTTTTCTCTTTTACACTCTCCAATGCCTATCTTCACCCATCCTTCCCTCTCACGAGTTATAGGTGGTTGAATTGACTTAGCAATTCACACAGTACTACAGTATTCATTAACTTGGTATTTGCACGAGCTTCCCTTTAGGAAGAGATTCCAGAAGAATTAAACTATTATTGAATCTTCAATTAAGCTCCAAGGCTTAGGGAATATTTAGGGAAGGTTCAATATAGACAGTCTTCCTAAATCAATAATATACACTTAAGAAAATGTTCATTGTACAACCTGAACCAAACATTCAAGGTCAAAGGAGGCAAAGCTGGTATGCAAAAATATTTCTGCTTCTCTAATCTATGACAGGTAGATTGAAACAAAGGTTCTGTAGCTAGACACATTATGGAGAAACAGAACAAAGGTGATGTTGTCTTGGTCTGAAGCTTTCCTTAGATCAATGCGAAATTTTGAGGGTAGACACCATGCCATTGCCAAGAATGCATAGAATAATGTTATTTGTATTTGTTTATATTATATATATATAACTACATATATATTATACTACAACAAATATATGTATGAAAATATGTATAATCTACATATTATTTGTTTAGATATAGATATATATACTGGTTGATTGATTAAAAAATAACAGAAATGAGTTTTCTCACAACATTGAAAGCCAGTGTGTCAATAGAGCAGGTTTCTTCTGACACAGATGGCAGCTGTCATGCTGTGTCTACAAACCACCATCTCTCTAGTCACACTCTCAGCCTGGTCCTTCATATAAAAACAGCAGCCACACTGGATTGGACCCATCTGGTGACTCAGATTTCTGCATTCAGTCCTTTACCACCAGATAGACAATAACTTGGGCCTTGGAATCAAACATAGATAAACTTCATCCTTGCATCCAAAACTTACAAAACATATGAGTAGCTGCTCCAGGTCCTCAGAACATCAGAGAAAACGATATAACTAGAATATCAGAGAAAACAATATGACAACATAGTCCATGGACTGAGAGCAGTGCTTTGACACCATTATGACTTTAAAGCTGCTTCTTTTGGAATAAAAAGCCTACAGAAAGACTTTCTTAGTCTTCCATTGAATGGATCTTCTGGGCCACAAATTCATAATGCTATATTAATTTTTCAGCTGAAAAGCTGGGACACATGGAAATTTTGTGATTTAACTGTCAACTTGGAGTCAGTAAGATCAGCTATTGCTAGAATCCAATCTTTTCTCATAAGCATGGCTCACTGAGTCAACTGACTTCACTCCTTTCTTTGCTTTGATGATCATATACAGCCTGATTGGAAAGTTACACTCTATAATTTCACAGTGATTACATGGCCCTGAATATCATTTTGTAAGTAAACGTTTTGAAACCAAAGATAATCATTGTTATACAACCATAACCCTTTTTCTTATGCCATATTCTCCACCAAGAATTTATCCAAGCTAAAGTTACACTTCACAGTCTCAATAGTTGGCAGTCACATCAGCCCAACATTGCTGCAACCCCAACACCACTGGACTCTCTAAAGATGGGCTCTTGGATAACCTCTGTCCTTGTCCCAGAAGCAAATAGCCAAGCTGTCAAGGTGCTCTCACCATGAGTGTTGGCAAACATGACACATTAACATAAATTATTGCAAAGGCTTTGCACAGAACTGAAATGTCCTGTTCAAGAACACAGCAATATGTTACTGATTTCTGGACATCAGCCGTTCTTTCTCTTGAGAAACTTTATAATCACCATTTTGGGTTATTTCCTGGGTCATCTCCTGTTTCATGAGTTTATACTCTAGGTTAGTGACTCAGACCCACCCCTGTCTAGAAATACCAGAGGGTCATTCCTAATTTTGATTTGTCTTGGTTTTCTATTGACAAATAACAGCAATAGGCTATAGTAGCCAGTTTTTTCTAAGATTTTCACAACACCAGTTCTAATTGTTCTTGTAATAAAACCCTAAGTCAAATCTTAATGGGTGAAAGCTGATTGATCAGAGAAGCAGTGTAGTCAGACACTAGAGAGAACTTTTACCTCTAGCAAATCCTCGGGCTGAAAGGGTGCTCCTGTTCTACAGAACCCCAGACTGCATCTGTCTTCACCACACCTCAGACTGCATCCTTAGAGTGTCCTAAGATCTTGTCTCCTCCCACCTTGTATTCCTCTCTCTGCCCAGCCATATCACTTCCTGTCCCTGGGGTTGGGATTAAAGGTGTGAGCCACCACCATCAGGCTCTGTTTCTCTAGGACTGAATCGGATTTTATGAAGCACAGGGTGGCCTTAATCTCACAGAGATCTGTGTGCCTCTGCCTCCCAAATGCTGGGATTAAAAGTTTGAGCCACCACTGTGTGGCCTCTATGGCTAACTAGTGACTTAGCTCTGCACTCTGATCCTCAGGCAAGCTTTATCTGTTAGATTACAAAGTATCACTACAGATGCTCTTTAGTGAACCATAGGAAAAGCAAAGCAAAGACACCTTTAACACTGTTCTATGGCCCATGCCTTATGAGACTCCTGGGTCTTGAGATTCAAGTTATTTTATTCTTCATCATAGTCTGTGTCTAATTAATAATTAAGTTGGTTGATCAGGCAATGGATCCTTAATATATCACTTAAGGAATATTGAAACTAGAGAAGTAAACTGCCTGTGTCAAAAGCTATTACAAATTACAGAGACTGTCTAATTCTTCCTTTATGAACACAAATATGACCACAGATATATGCCTATGACATGAGTGAATGAGCTGTCTCATGTCTAAGCTAAGACATAGTGAAATATGGATGACCAGTATTAGAATGATGCCACGTGTGTTATTATTTATAGAGACTTGCAGCATTAAGATTTTGCTACAGCCAGCCGATAACTTTCTTTAGCATGGATCCACTTTGCCGTTTTTTAAATATTTAGGGAGGGAACCCAATAAAAAGGATGAACAAAGCTCCGCCACTGAATAAACTAGAAAATGCTTTTTCTTTCTAGTGGCTTTTTGACTGCACAGCACTGAGATGGCTGTTAGGAAATGCCGCTGACTTTTGCTTTTTAGTCGTCAAACTTATCATGTATTGATATGCAAGCTGGAAGATATTATTTACATTGGACCAAACTCCATTTGCTTTCTTGATTGTTCCATCCCACAAGGTTTTGAATTTATAAATTCTTTTTTGTTGAGTATTTTACGTATGTCACTCCAATATTTCACACATCTAATTTAGATTGAATTTGAATTCTTATTTTCTTATTGATATTTGCTTTCATTGGTTAAATGAATAAAGAAACTGCTTTGGGCCTGATAAGGCAGAACTTCGGTAGGTGGAGAAGACAGAACTGAATGCTGGGAAAAGGGGCAGAGTGAGAGATGCCATGGATCCTCCACCAGAAATAGACATACTAGACCTTTGCTGGCAAGCCACGACCTCATGGTGATACACAGATTAATAGAAATGGGTTAAAATAATTTGTAAGACTTAACCAATAACAAGTTAGAGCTAATGGCCAAGCAGTGTTTTAATTAATACAATTTCTATGTGGTTGTTTCGTGTATAAGCTAGCCAGGCAGCCGGGACAAACAAGGGACCCTCTCCTTGCAACATGACCACAAACCAATTGTTCAATTATTCTTTGATGCACAAGTGCACAAGCACACACACACACACACACACACACACACACACATCAGCCTGTGGGTCACGAGCCTTTTGAGGGTTGAATGACCCTTTCACAGGGGATTGCATATCAGATATCCTCCATAACAGACATTTACAATACGATTCATAACAGTAGCAAAATTACAGTTATGAAGTAGCAACAAAATAATTTTAGATTGTGGAGGGCCACCACAAAATAAGGAACAGTTTTAGAAGATCACAGCCATTAGGAAGGTTGAAAAACATTTATTTAATGACAATCCTTTCAAATAATCTTTAAAACTTGCCTTGGTCAAAAACTATTCATATATGCTGGGCATTGTACAAAAGAGAACGGGGAACAACATTCCTGTGTTTGTGAAGGAGTTTCCAATGTTGTCAATAATACTGATTCTAGGTTGTGAAGAAATGTCAGGAACCAGATAAGTAATATCAGAAAATATCAGTATGTTTGCTCATGTGGGAAACATTTAACACATCATTGCCTCATTTAAAATATTTATTTGTAGAACATATACAAAATTACATTTTACACAATCTGTATCTTCAAATGTCTATAGGAAATTATTTTAATAATTTAGTCATAATTTCTTCTTTGATATTTTTGATGAACATGTTTTTTCTTCAGATATTAAACTACCCTTCCTTTGTCCTTCTTTTAACATTGTAGCTAAATTTCACAATGAACTTGTTTTTCTACTAACTGATAATATTAACTAAAATCAAAGAAAATGAAATATAATGACCTCAAAAAATAAAAAAGAAGTAATGTCAGTAATTGCTTAAGTCAATTTTGACAAACAAACAATAAGAGCTTTAATTAATTAAAGGTAAATTCTTAGCATCAAGCATATTAGACACAATTTCAGAAAATTTAATTAGAAATTATTTTAAGCAATGCATTTTTATCATATTTTTTCCTCTTCTCCAGCTCATATCAGGTCCTTCCACCTCCCAACCCAAGCAACCTCTTGTTCTCTCTCTCAAAAAATAAATAAATAAAAATAAAACAACTAAAAACAAAAAAGAAAGAAAATCAATAAGACAAAAATGACAAAATAAAACAAAACAAAAAGCACACACACACACGTTTTTGTACCCATTATGTTAGCCTGTATCTTTTATAGGTGAATTGAGTCCGTTGATATTAAGACAGATTCATGAGCAGTGATTGTTAATTCCTAATATTTATTTTTTGGTGGTAGTGTTTGTGTGTTTCCCTTCTTTGGAGTCTGATGGTGTAAGGCTATCTGGTGCCTATGTTTTGTGGGTGCAGCTAACTTCCTTGGGTTGGAGTTTTCCTTCTAGTATTTTCTTTTTGTGAACTTTATTTTATTGAGCTATAAATTTTTCTCTGCTTCCCTCCCTTGCTCTCCCAAGGTCCCCATGCTTCCAATTTACTCAGGAGATCTTGTCTTTTTCTACTTCCCATTTAGATTAGATTTATGTATGTCTCTTTTAAGGTCCTCATTGTTGTCTAGGTTCTCTGGGATTGTGATTTTTAGGCTGGTTTTCTTTGCTTTATTGTTGTAATATGAGCGGCAGGGCTGCGTCCCCGGCACCCAGCCGCCCATATGGCTAGCTTATGAACCAAAATAATTACACGGAAACTGTATTCTTTTGAACACTGTCTAGCCCATTAGTTTTAGCCTCTTATTGGCTAGCTCTTACATATTGATCTAACCCATTTTTAATATTTTGTGTAGTACCACGAGCTGGCTTACCAGGGAAGATCTTAACATGCGTCTGTCTGGAGTGGGAGAATCATGGCGACTCCCTGACTCGGCTTTTTTCTCCCAGCATTCCGTTCTGTTTACTCCACCCACCTAAAGGCTGGCCAATCAAATGGGCCAAGGCAGTTTCTTTATTAGCCAATGACCTTCCTCCATCATTTCCCCTTTTTCTGTTTAAACAAAAAAGAAAGGCTTTAACTTTAACATAGTAAAATTACATATAACAAAATGGTTATCAAGCAAGAATTACAGTTACAATATTTAATCTATTTTATCCTTTATCATAACTAAGGAAAACTATAACTAACCATTTTTCAACTCCATCAAAGACTCCAGAAGGATGTAATATTACCTAAGTAAACAAGAAATCCAAAACTCTAGAAATGACAGAGACATCTCGCTGTCTGTACAGTCACCCAAAGTTCTTTTGTACCGTTGGGGCATCTGTCTTTGGCCTTTAGGCCCATAGTATCCAGCAGACACATTTTTATGAAGCAGGAAATTCCAAAGACAGTTCAGTCACTATCTGCTGTGTCCTGCAGAATGTCTCGCAGACTCTTTCATGAGTCAGGAACCCCAAAAGACCATCTCACCTTCAGGCAAGTTCAGCAGTCCTCTCTCTGTGGGTTCTTTGCATCCAGTTTATGCATCAGTCCAGGCAAGAGTAGTTTCTTGCCCAAATGGCTAACCAACTCCATAAGAAGCCTCTTTGATGCCCATCTTTTTCTTGAAGTAGATTGGTACTGCCAGGAGCAGACGTATCTCACTATAACAGTCCTAAGTTATTAAAACATTTAAATGCCATATTCTGTAGTCTTTGAAAGATATGAAGAATGCCTATCTAACTGAAATATACCTATGTTCATCTAGAAAATCTAACTAGCACGACTACAAGCTTTACTATTATCGATGATTATCCATTAGCAACCTATATTTCCTAATTATACATTACATTTTTAAATGAACTACACAATCACAATACCTTAATCAAGATCAGAAATACATATACACATAACAAAATTGACCTTATAATCTATACCAATGCAAATTATTTATATCTATATCATATCCCCCTTTAAATGTAAAAGAACATTTATAAACCATATTTGGGAACATGGGATGTTAAGTAATATTTATTCCCTTCTCAGATCTTTGACGGAGTTAAAGATTATATAATTGTAGTTACTCTCTATGTTATTTAGACTCCTTGAGATAGTATGTTTAACAAAAGTTTTGTTCTCAATATTGTTTGTTATATTTATTATTTGTTATTATTGTATATAGTTGTATTTGGTTTGGTTCTATCTTATTTAGACAAAAGGGGGAGATGTAGGGACATAGCCCCACCCATTGGGGGCGTGTTCGCCTCGGGCTAATGTTTACGGATAAATCTGCCGGGCATGAGCCCAGCAGCCCTTTTCTTTTACTCCACCCACCTAAAGGCTGGCCAATCAAATGGGCCAAGACAGTTTCTTTATTAGCCAATAACCTTCCTCCATCACTTTATGTTTAAAAATCACTTATGAATGAGTACATATGATAATTGTCTTTCTGGGTCTGGGTTACCTCACTCAACATCATGTCTTCTAGGTTCATCCATTTGCCTGCAAATTTCAAGATGTCATTATTTTTTTCATTGTGTAGTTGTCCCTTCTAGTACTTTCTGTAGGGATAAATTTGTGGATAGGTATTGTTTAAATCTGGTTTTTCATTGAGAAATAAAGTGCAATTCTGATAGTTCTGCCTTTATATGTTACTTGACATTTTTCCTTTGCAGCTCTTAATATTATTTCTTTATTCTGTACGTTTAGTGTTTTGATTTTTATATGGCAAGGGAAGCTTTTTTTTTTTTTTTGGTCCAGTTTATTTGGTGTTCTCTAAGCTTCTTTTACCTTCTTTGTGTTGGGAAAGTTTTCACCTATGATTTTGTTGAATATTTTTTCTGTGCCTTTGAACTGGAGTTCTTCTCCATCTTCTATCCCTATTATTCTTAGGTTTGGTCTTTTCATGGTGTCCCAGATTTCCTGGATGTTTTGTGTTAAGAATTTATTGGATTTAGTATTTTCTTTGACTGATGAATCTATTTTGTCTATTGTATCTTCAACATCTGAGATTCTCTCTTCCATCTTTTGTATTCTGTTAGTTATGTTTGCCTCTGTAGTTCCTATTCATTTACCCAGATTTTCCCTTTCCAGATTTCACTTGGTTTATGTTTTCTTTATTGTCTCTATTTCAGTTTTCAAGTCTTGAATTGTTTGCTTCATCTGTTTTATTGTTTTATTCTTTATTTTTTTTTAGTTTCTTTAAGAGACTTCTTATAATTTTTTTGTCTTTTTCTCCATTTCTTTAAGGGAATTTTTCATTTCCTCTTTACGAGTCTTTATCAACTTCATAAGGTTATATATATTTAAGGTCATTTTCTTCTGCTTCTTCTGGGTTGGGATGTTCGGGTCTTCCTGTTGTATGACCACTGGGTTCTGGTGTAGACATGTTGCTTTGTAGGTTGGTGAATGTATTCTCACGTTGGCACCTATACACCTCTTCCTCTAATTGGTGGTTTATCTTTGCCTCTTGGTCCAATCCTTGCAGTCGGTGTCTGGGTCTCAGGGATCCTCTCTTGGACCAATAATTGTAGTTGCTCTCTGTATCTTAGGGATCCACTCTTGGTCTGTTCTGTGCAGTCACTGTGTATGTCTCAGGGAATCCTGAGGTCTCCAAGGATGGGTGGATTTGGGGGTGGAGAGGAACTTGTAGATTGCAGGACCTGACTGGTGAGAGATGTTGGCTCAGCCTGCCTGTAGGAGGCTCACCTGCTGGCCAGCTATTGCAGCTGAGATGGATGAAGGAGGGGCCCGGGGTTTTGACCCAGAGTCTAAGACCTAGAGACTAGGCTGTCCAGTTGGAGAGCTGGCCACTCATCTCTTGATCCACTCTGGGCAGTTGCTGTCTGTGCCTCAGATATCCTCTGAGGTCACCAGGGATGGATAGGTTTGGACATGGAGTGGTACTTGTAGATACAGGGCCCAGTCAATGGAGTTGGGGCATGTTGGAGCTGCCTACATGCAGGAGGCTTGCCTGCTGGCCAGTGAAACTGACTGACTGTGCCTTCCACTGTTTAGAAACAAAGACCAGAAGTTGAGAAACCTCCATGGCCACATTAGCAGTTAGTGTATACAGGTGGAAGTACAACTCAGCACAGCCTGTGATTCTTCATACTCTGCTCTACTCATCATTCCCAGAGTCAAGAACAAAAGGCAAATATTTCTGACACTTATAATCACCTTCAGTGTCTGACAATAAATTTTACTGCTTGGCTACCAATTTTCTAGAGTCACGACTCAGAATATGACTTTTTTGATAACTCATAAAGTGGTTATAGCTTGGATTTATTCCATCTCTTTCATTTATTTCTCAGGATCCTGCCCCACTCTCTGTGGTCATGTGGTAAAAAATCTCATCTGGAAGACATAACAGTGTCTTTCCTCTTTATTCCATTTTCATTCTTAACTGTAAAAGCAAAACTTTGGGACATGGTGATGCTTTTACTTTCTTCATTGTTTTGAGAGGCACAAATGATGGCCATTTCCATATTCACATTTCCCAATTAACTTGTCATCAAAATTTTTCAGAAAACCATTATTAATCTTAGTCCTTTCCTCCATGTAGATGAAGAGGTCTTGAATCAATTTGAGTGTGCTTCTTCAGAGTCAATAACAAAACTGAAAATAATTCTTTTTCCAAATGTTTAAGATGTCTCTCAGTAATTTCTCATCATTGGTGATATTAGGGAATAAGTCTTTCCTGAAGATAGGAAGAGAAGGAGAACATGCAAGTAGAACAGAACGAAAGAAGAAAACAGCATCACTTCATACAGACAGGAAAAATATAATCTTGTGTTCATTTGTATCTGGTGGATGTTGCTCAAAATCATCTGTAGAAACAAAAAAAACAAAACAAAACAATGAAGGGAATCAAAAGAAAAAGCTGTGTCTTTCTGTGTGCATGGATGCAGGTCTGAGTGTATTTCCTTCAAATGGACAAACCAATCCATGAGTTCTTTCATTAGAAACCTGCTTTGGCATAGATAGTACTTACAAAACTCTGGATGAAATGCTTATGTAGGATTTCTGAACTGGTTGCTGGAAATATGATCTCAGTAAGCCCTGATTTACCATGTAATCTTGAGACCTTCATCTCTCCACTCCATTTCCTCAGCAGTAACGTTATTCAAAAATATGAATGTGTTTTGAGACAGGGGTCAGCCTGAGGCTAAGAGGGCAAAAGAAGAAATACAACGAACGACTTTTTCAGGTCCATTATGCTAATTGCCTGAGTATCTCATCAAGTCTACATGGGTGCACACTTTGCATCTTTAAAAGCTAGATAAAGAAGTTCATTAAAAGTGTTCAACGTTAAAAATGTTGAAATTTTAAAAATATCCAAAGATACTGACATGTTTAATATGATTTACAGATTATATATATATAAACATCCTATGCTATCCCATTCATATGCATAAATTTCATGGCTTTTTCTATCAGTTAAAAATGAATTTAATTCTAAGAAATCAATTAAAATGTAAAAGAAAGAAAACACTTTGTAAGTACAAGTTTCAAAATGCTCCAGAGCCACTGTGGTTCTTGTTTAAACCTATACTCTGAATAGATACAGAATGTAGGAGAACAGGATTTGTTTCTACATATCCAGGAGCCATTCACCCATGCAAACCATTGAACAATCAGCTTGTAACCAGCAGAGGATGGCATCAATCAGGTCAACCTTCCTTTTTTAAAATGTATTTATTTTTATTTTATGTGTGTATGTTTGCCTGCCTGCATGTATGTGCACCACGTCCATACCTGCTGAGGTCAGAAAAGGGCATTGGGTCTCTCATATAGAGTTATAACCTGTTGCCAGTGACCATCTGTGTGATAGGAATGGATCAGCATCCTCTGCAAGGGCACTAACTGCCCTCTGCACCTGAGCCATCACGCCAGTTCCCAGATTGACATTCTTGAAGTGACAGAAAATGTTCTTTTGAACACTGAGAGACTTATGTAGATCTCTTGAAACAATAAAGTTTTAATCCTACATCTGAGCTACTCTGTAGGAATTTCTGAAAACTTCACATAGCACCACAGACAATCCTAGTGAGCAGTGTCAATTTATCCGATTGCCTGAGAACTTGCAGAGCACGTACTGATCGCTCACTTTAATTTTTCTTTGTTTTCTGTTTTTGTTTTTAAAAGTTAAATAAACAGAAATTTATATATTTATTCACTTGCATTTATTCCTAACAACAATAGTTAAAGAAGAGACTAAATGTGGGAGGCGTGGGGGACAGACGAGAGGGGTAAAAGGGAAGAAAGGGAGAGAGGATATTATATAACTAAGTTTTAGTTATATAAATTTTAAGTCTGAATTGACTGTTGTCTTTGTGTCGAATATGGTCATCACAACATTTATTCTGTTTCCAAAAGTTTCCATGACTGCAGTCCTATTTGTAAATTATTCACCGTTACAAATACCTTCTGCTGGCTCAATGTTCTTCCCCTTGTGCTGTTGACATTTGGGTCATATAATTCTTTGTTGTGGAGCTTTCCTTTGTGTGGTAGATGTAGCAGCATCTATGGCCATTACCCAGGAGGCATCTATAGTGCAACTTCTCAATCCATCTGTGATAACTTGCTTGTGTTCTATTCCATGGTTGCCAAGGTCCCTTGAGAGAAAACTCTGCTCCAATTGACAGTCACTCCATATTTGAAAGAATCATAAATAAATTAAATTCTATGACGTGCCTTCTGTCTGTTCAGCTGACTCTGATTTGGATTTCACAAGTCATCAAGAACACAGGAGCAGTTCATTAGGGTTAGGGTTAGGGTTCCTAATGAACTGCTCCTGTGTTCTCATGAAGGCATTCTTCCTTTTGCTGCCTCCATCTGCTTGTGTCCCCAAGTTGATGCCTAGGCCATTCTTACAACCCCCACTGCTTCTGCCACCATAGTTATTTCTCTGTTCTGCCATCGCTAGGAACACCCTGGAGATGCCAGAGTGAAGTTTCTCCTTCCATGGACTCTCCTGTGACCACTTACCCCAAGCAATGTTCATCTTAGGGAATAATCTGTTGGGGCCTCTAATGTGAGCTGTCACCATGTCCTCGGCTCCAATGTTTTATGAAAGGAATAAGAGAGTACTCACATTGAGTTAACTTGTATTTAACCTCTTATCATTATGATTTTGTATTTATCACTCTCTTTCCCTAGTCATTGAGTAACTTTGAACCACTTTGGACAGATCTTATAAATCTCTTGCAGAAACAAATTAAAAATTCATATCTTAAAAGTCAAGATTGTGCATAAGCTCACCCCTGAGATCCAAATTATTCCCAAGAAGTAAGGAGAGAAATGAGAAAGAGATATAAACCTGGATTGGCAAAAGTTAAATACTAATAAGTGTAAATGCATAGCCATCATGACTGAAATTGGAAAATCAGGTTTTCCCCAGCAAAAGAAGATGCTATCACAGTCAGAACTGGGTATGACAGTGTTGTTTCTTTAAGGCACAGTCTGCAACTATTTCAACTGACTTAAGGCAATCTGCAAAACCATTATGATCATGGACAGAGGTCCTGAGCTTTACAGCGAGTCACAGATGTTTTTTGTTGCCTTTCTTAGATAAACAAACTGGATTTCATGTCAATTTTTTTGGATTTTTGTGCCCAAATTAGTATGAGCAGGTATAATTATTGACTGTATAGGGTGCTTTATTATACATATCAAAGCAATTATCTCCATGCTGCAGGTAAGAATCCAATAAGGAAAGATGTATACTCAAAGTTAATACATGACAGTTCTCAGACTTGCACACAGATGTGTGGGTAGTGGGCTGAGTCCAATTTATTATACAGCCTGGCTACTTCCTACGCATCCTTCAGTGACAGAAAAGGCTTTAAGAAGTGAGTGTGTGTGTGTGTTCATGTTAGGATACAAAGGGAGATAAAAGAAGGCATGGTAGAGAGAGTAGTATAAATACATTATATACATGCCCTTTTTATTAAATTGTCAAAAAACAAACTAGAAAAATGTGATTTTTTAGACCATTTGTGAAAGAACTCAAATAAAATAGTGATTTTGAAATTAAATAAAGAAAAGAATGCCTAATATTATAAGGCAATCAAAGCCGGAGCTACCAGCAGCTGGTTGCTAATCTGCTGTTTGGTACATCTCAGAACAAAGGTATGGGAACTCTGCAACACTGCACAAGAACTAACTGATCCAACTTTTCTTATCTCTTCCTCTAAAGGTCAAATACAGTAGAACTATTACCTCTCATGCACAGATGTGAACATCATGTTCAACTTTATATTCCATTCTGGCAAGTTCTGTGAATACCTGTCATTTCTCTTCCTGTCCTCGCCCTTCCCAAGGACCTAATAAAAAGGGAGGGGACAGGTAGGGTTTTCCCGCTGCACAAATCAGTTTCCTGAAGATTTCAATTGTTTCAACAGGGAACAGCCTAGTCGTGGGCAATTGATATTCTGAAATTATCAACTTTTCAAAGAAATTTCCAAATCCTTCCTGATAAATAGAAATCATTTTCCAGATATATTAAAGGGAACAGGCACACCCCTACCTACTCGTTCTTTTGTAGAATAACATCAGAGTTGTCATCTCTTGTAATTCTGGCACAAAACTTTCCATCCAATATAAATGACAACTGCTTGATATATTGTCCACTCTAAATGGGACAATCCCAGGACAAAACACTCTTTGTGTTACATACATTTTATAATCTGGATAGAATTCTCATTCCCCCACTGCTGCTTACTTGTGAAAAATTAAGTACAAGTCAATTTACAATAATTTGAAAAATGACCTAATAAAATTACCAGTAAGAATACAGCAAGAGAATTAGAAAAGATGAAATGTTGAGGACTAAAAGACTACAATTCATAGCAGAAATGAACTCATAAAAACAGTTAATATAAAAAACTAAACTTACAGTGTAGTAATGAGAGCGCGGCAGCGGGCTGCATCCCACCACTCGGCTAGCTTTACCCGAAATAATTACACAGAAACTGTATTCTTTTAAACACTGCCTGGCCCATTAGTTCCAGCCTCTTATTGGCTAGCTCTTACATATTGATCTAACCCATTTCTAATATTTTGTGTAGCACCACGAGCTGCCTTACCAGGAAAGATCTTAACCTGTGTCTGTCTGGAGTGGGAGAATCATGGCGACTGCCTGACTCGGCTTCTTTCTCCCAGTATTCTGTTCTGTTTACTCCACCCACCTAAGGGTTGGCCTATCAAATGGGCCTAGACAGTTTCTTTATTAATTAACCAATAAAAGCAACAGATTAAAAAGAAATCACTCCCACATCATTACAGTTTTCCTCTTATGAAGATTTGAATGTAATATAGATTTTCTTGAATATGGCCTCAGCATTTCATCTCCACATTTTAGTTTGGGCTTCTTGCTGGGCTCCTGCCCATCAAAATGCAACTTGACATCATTATTCAAATGTTTCAAAACTATCAAATCTCATGTCCAAATCAGCGACTCTTTAATAACTGGGAAAAACAAAACAAATGAAACAAGCACCTAAAATTCCTAAAAGAGATGTTTTGTGTCTACTCAAATGCGTGCTTAACAAGTAGATGTAATAGTGGGATAAGGTACTGTTTCAGGAAAAAAAGAGAGAGTGAGGACCTGTAGACATGGTTTGGCCATTAAGAGCACTGTTTGATCTTCCGGAGGACCTGGGTTCAATTGTGAACACCCACGGCGCTGCTTATGTCGTCTGTAACTCTACCTCTAGGATATCCAAAAGCTACAGAGCATTAGACATGCACAACATGTACAGACATGTGGGCAGAGGAAACATCTATACATATAACACGTATTTGAAAATACGTTTTTAAATTGAATGAACTATAAGAGGATGGGGATACTAATATTTCAATATTTTTAGAGCGTTTCTTGTTTCTTTGTTTTTCCTAATGTCATGGGTAGTTTCTAGGTTAAAACAAAGGCATTAAATGTGGTGATATCTTCAGGTGGTACCTGAAGAACAGGAGGCACAGCTGGCCACTACCTAACCATAGAAGTCTGGAGGTCTTTACAGACAGACAGGAAGTGATATGGCTGGGCAGAGAGAGGAAGTGATAAGGCAAGAGGAGACAGGAACTCAGTTCCTTTTTTGGCTGGGAAGTTAAGTAGGTAGGGTGACTGTGGTTTTGCTCCTTTGTCTCTCTGACCTCTCGGCATTTTCCCCAATATCTGACTCTGGGCTTTTACAATTCAGACCTGTTAGAACTGGAGCTATAGTTACATACCATTATTCTTATCCCTATAACACCATTTTCCTCCAAAATATTAGAGTCACCTGTCACCTGTCTCCTCCCAACCTAGTCCCACATTTCTCTTTTATCCCCTTTTATATCACTTTATTATTTAGCCATTTTAAAGATCAATTAATAAAAATAAATGTGGTCAGTTACCTAAGCAAATTTGCTTTGCTTTCTTTTCTTTTTCTTTGTGTAATCTCAGCAAGCTACTCTAGCACTGACTTACTTTCGTAGCCCCTTCTACCACCACCTCCCCCTTCCTTTTTCTTTTTCTTTTTATTTATTTTTCTTGAGTCGAGATGTCACTAAACTGCCTGGGTTGGCATTCAACCCATTATTCTCCAGTTATTGCCTGTTTGGATTACAAACATGTGCTACCAGGCAATGTTCAAACATAACTCTTTATCATAAACAAATGTGAGTTATTTGAGCCATAGAACCAAGACAAATCGAGCTGGTATTAACATGAATGCTTCGTCTCCACTGGCTCAGAGTGTGGGAAGTAGCTATTTAAGCTGGAAAAGAGAAGTAACCATTGATCTGATCTAGCTCTGAATTGTGTGACATAGAATTAAATAATTTTCTTGGCAAGATAAACCCATTGATATGATAGTGGTACAAAGTCATGAGAGAAACCAATCTCTTTCTGATTGGATTAAAGGCCCCATGCCACAAAATGGAACCCATATCTAGCACAGTTAATGGGGACAGGTTATAGGCCCTAGGGGCGAACCTAATACCATTATTTCTTCTTATGGGACAGAGTATTAAACCCACCCCTGAGTACTTTTCATTATGCTTATAGAAAAGTGCATCTCTCAAGCCTCAATAGAGAAGCTTCTTCTATCATGACATAGAGTTGAACTCAAAATTCAAAACTGGTCACCATTCAGAGAGAATGGGATATCCATATCACACGCTGCTCCAAAGACTCAGAGAGCATTTCAGAAAAGGAGGCAGAAGGACTGTAAGAGGCAAAAGCCGTGAATGATGACAACTAAACAGTGTTTTCTGAACACAACAGGACAGTTTCACCCAAGAATTCATAGGGTTGTGACAGCATTCACCCACCTACACTAGATCAAGCCAAACGAAGTTCCAACATGGAGGAGGGAGGCCATCAACAGAGGCTGGGAGAGAGAATTAGCCTTCTCTATGGGTGTGGTTCCTGGTAGGTCTAACACACTCCAGTGGATGGTCACATTCACCCAAAGGTATTTACATAGCACTAACAGGACTTAATAGATCTTTATTTTTTTTTTCAGTAAGCAGGTTTAAAACTAGTTTGGGATATGACCTTTATTGAGCTTATCCACCAGAGTGGAAATAATGTCTGTACAAAACCAAATGTTTGTTACTATAACTTCTGCATCACAATTAAAATCCAAACAGTTTTTTAAAAACAGTCAACTCAATCAAAACCCACTACTTCAGAATCGATAGCTTCTTTGAAGCCTCAGTAACACTTAAATATGGTTAAGACTCGAATGCAGAAATTTGGTTGGTTTGGAAGGCTAACTAAGCCTCCAACTTGCTCAAATAGAATTACAAAAGGCAAAATTGTGTTTTTCACAGAGATCAGTCCACTGGAATCACCGACACTGGACAGCTGTTAAGAACAAGAGTCCTGAGATAGTAAGGAATCCAGGCATCCTTAAACGGTCTTCTGTTGTCCCTTCTTGCCAATCAAAGACTTGTGGATGTGCGGGATGACACCACCACCAGCAATTGTAGCCTTGATCAGAGAGTCCAATTCTTCATCTCCACGAATAGCGAGCTGCAAGTGACGTGGGTAATGCGCTTTACCTTTAAATCTTTTGATGCATTTCCTGCCAATTCTAGTACCTCTGCGGTGAGGTACTCCAGGATGGTTGCGGCGGTCGCGCCCACACGTCCGTGGCTGGTTGTCCTAGATTTTTTGCAATATTATCTCTAACACATAGGAGTACAGCATCATTAATTTTGATACTTATACCCCAACACAAAACTTGATTTGAATGAGACTTCTGAATTCTGAAGCAACCCCTTTCACAAATTCTATTTTTAGAAAGAGCTCAATAGCCTGTGGTTGTGTGCATTCCAGTGACTGCGATGAAATGTGTACCACCTTACCAAAGAGAAAGAGGCCTGTTAGTCACACCGTAGTGTTAATCTGTAAGGCATTACATCATGAGTCATCTAGAGGAAAGGGTAGGGTTTCCTCTTGAGTTCATTACAGCGTGAAAGGTAACATTTAGGAGGCCGAGCATACAAAACGGGATTGTACCTCTCAGGTAGAAGCATGTTTCCCATGAGAAAGTGCACTTCTACCTAAAAAGAAAAGTATTCTTTTGGTATTTAATCATGAATAAGTGACTGGAAACTTCTGAGCTCATTCATAAAATATTCAGAATAGCTAGTGGGGGGAGCAATACTAATAAAAACCACAGAACTTAGAGTAAAGAGGGACAAAGGAGCTTAAGGAAATGGTACCGTTTTTTAACTGAGCCCAGAAATCCTTCTAGCTGCATGAAGATCTAATTGAAGCACTCTTTGTTTTGTTTTTAACTTCTTTATTGAAACTTTGGGCATTTCACATCATGCACCCCAGTTCTGTTCACCTTCTGGTCCCCCCATATCCTCCCTCACCCCGACTTCCCTACAAAAGAAAACAAAAAAAGTAAGCAAGCAAAAAATTCAATACCAAAAAAGAACAAAAACCACACCAAGAACAAAGAAATCTCTTCTCCCCACCCCCTCAACTCTCCAACACCTCTTCATCCATCCTGATGGCACTGGAGGTTTCAGTGTGTCATATAGTATACCCCTTTGTCCCATCAGCTTGACTGGTCTGGCTCAAGGCCTCTGGTTTTTGGTACACCATCCTTACTGGGTCCTCACCAGAGTTCCTCTGGGGTATCCTGTGGCAGATGGGAGTCTTGGAGATCTTACAGGTATGTTTCCACAGGACTAGTCCCTTCTCAGGCTCCAGCAAGTCCCAGATAGGGTAGATGTTAGGGTAGGTCAACCCAAGGCCCATTTGTGGGGCTGGGTGTTAGCCAGGTAAGTCAGATGGAGCCACTGGTACCATCTGCCTCTGGTGTGAGGGTAGAGTCAGCTCCCCTATATGCCTGCCTTCAGAGTAGGTTCATCCTTACCTATGGTCAAGGTTGGGTGCCTTCTCTCCTGAATGTAGCCAATTTTCTCCGTGTAGTGGCCAGCAAGAGGCAAAACCAGCTTTTCCCGGAAAGGGAAAGGCAGAGCCAGCTCAGCATGGTCCTCTGATTTCTTCTTCTATGGTTCCTACAGTCTCCTGAGGTAGCACTAGCCACAGACATCAACATAGAACCCCAGCTGGACAACGGACCCAGACATGGTCTTTGGCAGCAGCCTGGGCCAGAACGATGTCTGGTAGCAGTGTAGCCTGTAGAAACAACCCTGGGCCTCTACGTGACTATTGGTGTCAATGCAGGACCCGGACTTCAACTAAGACCCCAGCCACAGTAGGACCATGGAGCCTAACCTGGTCCTCAGCAGGAGCTAGGTCTGGATGTCACCACTGCCCCCAGTGGTGGTATTGCCATGAGACACCAATTTGGCCCTTGATCTTGGGTATCTGCAACGCCTTCAGTGGTAACAGCATTGGACATCAGCACTGAGACAGGCTGTGGTAGGGCCATGAATCCTGATATGGTCCTCTGCTGCAGCTCGGGACTAGATGTCACCATGTTCTTGGTTGGCAGCACAGGCTACTCTGGTCTGAATACATTCTGGTTCTCAGACCCCAACCTGTACTCAGGTGGCTGGTTTGACCCTGTACTTCATGGCACTCAGTGGCAACTGGGTTCACTTATGTCAGTCTGGGCCCTGTCTGCTACAGGGCCACGGACCCAGAGATGGTCCTTGGCAATAGTCTGGGTCCAGAAGACACCCTAGCCCCGGGTTGTAGCACAGGCCACCCATATCTGTCTGTATAGTCCCTGCTGTGGCATGGCCTCCTGACTCCACACAAGCTGCAGGCTCTGGCCCAGGTCCAGGGCCTCTGGATTGGCCCTAGTGGCAGCCTGTACCACAGAGTTCAGCACAGACCCCAGCTGGAGCTGGACGACTACCCAGACATCGCCTCAGCAACTAGGCCTGGGTAACTTTGCTCTAAGTGATAGTTCAGGGCACTCAGATCAGGGTGGTTCTAATGGCAGCATGGCCCCTGGACAACAACAAGGTCACAGGATGCAGTCCAGACCCCAGTCTTCATGTGGCCTTTTGTGGCACCATGGGGCCATGGGCTTCAATGCAGACCTCAGCTGAGGTACTATGGACCCAGAAATAGTCCCCAGCTAGAGTCTGAGCCTAGCTGACACCATGGCACCAGATGACAACAAAGTCACCCATATCAGTATGGTCCCAGTGGCAGCATGTTAGAAGCACTTTTTTTAAACAAACACTAATTTGATAAAAATTGATTATTTCTCATCCTCAAATTATACTTCACCATCTTAAAACTAAGAACTCATGATACATGCTTGCCTGGCTAAATATTAAGATGGTTTAAATTAACTTTAGTGCAATTGCATTATACCAAACTATACGTAAGCTAAAACCCTTCCTTTCTTCAAATACAAAATCAAAAGAGAGAAAGACAAGGCAACGATCGGGTAGTAAATTGCACAGCTATCAGTACTCCTGAACAATGGCTATCCCTCGATTTTCTCAATGCAAATGCAAATTTTCACAAACCCTTAAACATTTGACATGTTTTTGAGAAATCAGTGGAAATGATGTGTGTGACAGCATCCAAAATCCAAGCTGATATCATTGACCTTGTGGTACAATGGAGAGGATTTGAGGTTATTTAGCCTGGAAATGAGAACAATCAGGTGAACAAACTCAGTGCCATCAAACACTTCCAGGCTGGACCACAGAAATGATTCTGGATATTCAATATGTGTGTGTGAATGCATGTGCATACACACATACATATACATACATATGCACATACACACACATACATGCATACACACATACACATATACACATACACACGTACACACACATATACATACATACACACATATGCATACACACACATGCATAAACATATATATACATATACACATATATACACAGACAGACTAACAGCTGCTATAGATGACAGAAAAGCTCAATTTAGGCTTACTGAGAGACATTTCTAGTTGAGTGTTTGGAAGCTTTGAGTCTCCAACAGTAGAAACATCCAGGCACAAGTTAGAAGACATTATGCTGGTGAGGTGAAGGAGAAAGTTCATGCATTAAACTGACAACTGAGCCATAGGAGCTATACAGTCCCTGCCAAAGTCAAGAATCTAGGATGTCAAATATGTAGAGTTTATATTTTCAATGCCCTCTCCTTGAGTATCAAAAGTATCCTAAGCATGCTTTCCCAGCACTGCAAGTACTCACAAGGGCAACATGACCTCTACTACAAGGAGAATGTAACAAAGCAAAAGTGACACTAGAGAGCATGGCAGAACTTTTATCAACCCAGGTGAACAAGCACACTGGAGCAAGGGGACACAAAAAGGAGCAGGCACTATGCTTCTGGTCTTGCACACAGTGAAGAAATAGGTTGTGTATTCTGTGCTTGAACAAATTCACATGATCCATAATGTGGGGATCGTCATATTTAACTCTATGTAAAACATACACTAGCAAAAATGATTATCAAGGTAATACATCACAATCATGAAGAATTATGAACCCTTAAATAGATTTCATAAAGTATAGTTAACTCATGTGACAGTCTTCTTTTATTTCACTATCCATGTTCTCACTGTGATTGTTTCACTTTGTTGACCGTGAATTACCCAGAGAATTTCCTTGATGTATAGAACCCAGGTTTTAGGAAACACTCTGGGGTGTATTAGGAACACAATGCTAAGATTAGGACAATTTTCTGAAGATGTTTGGCAAAATCCAGCCTTTGCCTACGAGATCTGAAAATAAAGAAAATCCTTTGTTTTCAAATCTAAAGAATGTCCTATAATAAATCAAAGGGACATAAATTTATATAATATCCATGTTGAGGTATGTTGTCATAATGGGTCCCTAAAAGTCCAGCTTCTAGAAATCCCTCCCAGGGTTCAAAAAAGGACTCCACAATAAGCTAAAAGGGGGCTAAAAATCTAAGGGGTAAGAAATCTACTCACAATGGGATCCATCTGCCCATGTTTCTTTATTCTTCTCATTTTCCAATCTTATTCTCTATTCTGCATTGTTTTTCCTTGCTTTCCCTTATTCTACCCATTACAAATGTTCCCAGTCATATATATCCTCAAAACCAGCAATTCCCCAGCCCTAACAGGTTCCAGGGCTGGAATTCATTTGCCCCATAAAAATCAGATAAGAGTTTTCACACACATACACACATACACACACACACATACACACAGATCCCATGGCTGTTAGCTAAAAGGTGGGAGTAGCTATTGCATGGAGAAAATTCATTAAGGAAGGAATTAAATCATTAGGGAATTCTAGAGGAGAAGGTTAGTGGGCTACACTACATTTTCAGGTGTTTAGTAAAGAGCTAGAAGGTTTATTTTCATTAAAATTATAAATAAGGCTTGAGAGTAAAACATAAGCAGTAAATTTTCTGAATTAAATTCATCAGTAAACTGAGGTGAAGGTGAGTATAAGGAGCTAAGAATCTTTTAAGTGGAATAAAACCAGAACAGCAGCTTGGGCAGGTAGTAATTCTAAGTCCTTGGATGTCTGTGAATACCTTAAATGGGATGCTCTTTCCTAAACCCTAAGCACTGACCAACCGCCTGCTGATAAATATATCTGCAGGAAGGCAGATCTCCGTGTTTACCTAAGAGAGAGGAAGGAGGGCCTGGGAGTGGAAAACTGTTTTCACATGTAGACCAAAGGAATAGGAAACAGTTCTGAGCTGTGGTAATTAATTCCCAAATATGTAACAGAAGGGGAGTTAGCTACAGTGAAAGTCTACAGCAAAGGACAGCCATTTATTCACAAAGCAATAATGCCAAAAAGCCTTGGCTTTTGGTTTAAAACCATTTATCATAGCCCCTGACTTTGATAGGTAGCTCGTGAAAAGATGACTCAGCAATTATTATATAACATTGCCATTTACAGCATTGTCACTGGGAGTTAAACATGAAGATAAATATAACTACAGCTGGCATGTTGTGGTATGGAGACCAATTTCCAATCTTGTTGACTCTCACCTCTAAACACACACACACACACACACACACACACACATACACATACACCTACCTCATGTTTATGTTCCATCCAATCAACCTGAGAACTTTCTTATCAAGAAATTTCTACCTTAAAGTAAACCTCATTCTAAAATCCCAATAAATGACTAATACATTTGATCCTGGTGCTAGTAATATTTCTTTTATTAACTTTTTTTAGTATTCTATCATATATCACATCCCAACCACAATTTCATCTCCCTCCCCTTTGCTGGTCTCTCCCCTCCTCTCCCAGATCCATCCCCGGAGTCTGTCTTCCCTCAGAAAAGAGCAAGTCTTTCATTAACTTTTACTAATTTTGATTATTCATTTAATGTGGTATGTGTGTACATGTATATGTATATATGTGTGGGCAGGTTCATGCTATGATGTACCTGTGGAGGTCAGAGGTTGCAAGAATCAGTTCTCTCCGTCAACCATGTGAGTCTCCGTGATAAAACTCAGACCATCAGACTTGGCAGCAGCCAACTTTATACTTGGAGTTCTCTATGGACCACAACTGTTATTAATATTATACACACACACACAAATTAACTTTAAAGTATTTTTTCTTAAACTGGCATTTAATTTAAAAATAGCTGAAAAGACATTTTTAGATAAATATGGCAACAAAGTTAAGCTGAGGCTTGCCTGCAAACCTGAGAACCATTGCTGTTGAAATATCTCACCAGAAATGGAAACTCATGAAATCTGAAGTTTTTGAAGTATTTGAAAAAAAGTCATTCTATTATAAAAATAGCAGTTTTCATTTCTCCATTTTTTCATGTTTTTCCACAAGAACCCACTAATATAATTGCCGGGGCTATAAATCATTTCAACAGAAAGCAAACAAGTAGAAAGAAATCAAACATATTCAACGGACTGGAAACCATAAACTAAACAGGAAGTTCAAACTAAAAATTTGTACTTATAAGATAATAACAGTTATTTATATTTTAGTCAAATCAAAATAAAATAATTTGCTTCAACTTTTATAGAGTCCAGATGAAATTGGAGAACTGCAACTCTGTCTCTTTTTCTGGTTCTTTCAAAGAGAACAAGAAGGAAAAAAGTTTGAATCCATCTAGAGCAAATAAAGCTATAAAATATATGCATACTTTTCTAGAAGAATCTCTGAACCCCCACAAAACACATCGGATGGTAGATTCTTTTAATTTTCTCAGCAAGATAATATTCTTTGAATTAAAAAAAATTTTAAAGACAATTTTCATATTCACTAATGAATCCAATTTTTACTGAAACAAACTTGGGAAATATTACAAACCAGAAATTTGAGAGAATTTTATCATCTAGGAAAAGCTTCAGAGAACAAAAAGTTCAATGTTTCTCAAAGTGAGCTTTGTCTTAAGGTATGTTCCATGATCAAAGGCCCTTTCCAAGATTTGTTGAAGAAGCTACGTTTTAAAGATTGCAATTGAGGACTGCCTCATGGAGAAAAAAAAATGGAGGCAGAGAAGGAGGTTGAGGAGGGAAGTCCTCTTCTTGAGATAGGATGCAGCATTGTTGGTAGAGTGTTTCCCTACCATTCTCAACACCCTGAGATTTATCATCCAAAACTATAGACATGGTGGTCTTCTAGGGGTTGCTGTAGCTGTTATTGCCCTGCCACACTTTGAGAGACCACCGCTCCCTCAGAAGGCTCAGTAATGAACTTATGCAGGTGTCTAGAGCCAAGATGTTGTAAAAACATTGTCATATTTCAGAGCCTGCCACTGAACAATCAAGGATTTAATACTTATCCCTTTTGTATCCCTCCAGGATCTGGCATATACTAGAAGCACTTTTCATGGCTACAGCTGGAGCATTGTTCCTACTGGTCAGTGACAGGTTGACCGAGCACTAACTAGAATGAAAATCACTACCAGAGACGAAGCAATGCCAGGTTGGGGGCTCCTAATCAATTTATGTGACTAACTGTGGAAAAGAGTCAGGGATGGGGCAGGACCAACCACTTTATCTTCACTCTCTCCTCAGACTCAATCCTGAGTTCACTTTTGAAAAATATTGTTCAGTGTTAGTTTTGTAATTTTGCAAATGAGAAAATTGAAGACCAGAGGGTTGAAGTAACTTACTTGATGTCAGCTGAAAAGAAGTCGAGTCCGGTTGAAAATTATAAAACAATGTTCAGCCCACCTCTCGCAGAGTGGGGAAAGCCTATAGCACCTGCACATGCATCTGTTAGACTACTTAACTCATGGTCAATTAAATCACAGCTGTTTTATCTTTGGACTCATCTTGAAATGTTTTCACCTGCGTTCTAGAGACAGTCTGTGAAATGTTTATTGTGTCCAAAATCTTTAAAGCATGATGTCTAAAATACCTTACTGGAAATACAGAACTGAGCTAGTGGCTTGCTTAATGTCCCATGGCTGCCTTGTGATGACTCCAAGACCTGAACCTGAACCTCTTTCCTCTCAGTGGTACTCCTTCCTCCAAGCCACACTCTGTTTTTTGAAGGAAGTGTCCATGTGAATGACTGCATTCACACAACCCAAGCTGCTCTAAGACCAGGTTGCTGACTGACTACAAATTTCCTTTTCTTGAGAACAAGATGTGAATAACCTCTGAGGAAAAAAAAAAACGGAAGGGCCTGCTGTAGGTCTGAGGAAAGTGCCCCCTGATGGGAGGTAGAGGTAGTTTTTCAAATACATCCTGAACTGTTTAAAGTCCCCTGAGGTTCAGTGAGGACTAAAAGAGGTTTGCAGAAATACTGATATGTGTAAACAAAATGTTTTGCCATACGGTTTCTGAAAAACTATTTTCCAGATGCAATGAAATTCATTTTAACAACTGAGTCCTCAGTCCTGACCCCCATGGCACAGGGCTTCTTTGGGATGGCCCTAGGGTATATCTATTACAGGCTAAATGATCTCTCATGAGAAACTGTGGAACTGTATTCTCTGCATCTCTCCCCTAGCCTCCACAAACCACAGTGCACAGTAGTTACTGCTTTGTGTTACAAGATAAGATTACAGCAGGGATCAGGGAGGTGTCTGTGACTCAGATTAAGGACAAAGTAATTGCTACAACATTAACACAGAAGGATTTTTGCAAAGGAAGCACACTGACACGTTGCAATGATGATTTTTTTTTTTACTATTTTTGGATCCAATTCTTAAAAACAGAAAGGAAATGCCCTCAATAAATCATCTTCCTAATGGAAATGACAGAATTATTCTCCCAGGAGGCTAGGACAAACCTCACCTCCCTCAGAAGCGGTGTGGGAAGGAAATGGAGATACAGCATCCTTGAAGGATTTAAGGCTTCCTGGATCTTTGTTCCCATCTGTCCCATAGAAGTCATTTGTAACAATTTTTAAACTCATTGTTCATACACACAAGATAAGAGCCTTCTCAAAAGTTATACTATATCTTTGTTAAATTAGAACAAAAAGTTGTTTTTATAGTTGATTACAAGGAAAAATAGCATATATTTTAAACAGGAAAGTTATGAACCTCCATAAATTGCTGGGAGCCGATTGAGTGGCCGCCATTACAAGATGGCGCTTGGCCCCAGCCTCACTTGCTGGACAGCTCCATTTAGGCAATGCAGTGGAACCGTGCCTCTCGTATGTGCAGTGACGATGATGTGCTTAGGGCCAATCCCGTGGCCAGGAGCATCGGCAGGCGCGCATCAGCCAATCCAGGCACGACTCGTTCCCTTACCCCCTATATAAGCAGCCGCCATTTGGCGCTCAGGGCCCCCTCGCTTCCACTCTCCCTTCAACCAAGAGGCTCCAATAAAGCGTGATTTGGGAAGAATCCTCGTCTGGTGATCGTCCTTTCCTGCTGGTCAGGGAGTTCGCCGCAATAAATTGCCTTTTTATTAACAATGCAAAACATAAATGCCAAAAGACTAGTCAGTAAAGGCAGTAGTGTTTGGAGAAGACTGAGTATATGTATACTCCCTTGTTCGTGTTATTCTTTTCAGAAACATTCTATATACTTATAATTGAATTATTACATGCTGGCAATTTAAAATCACTTAACTCTACAGCACATAGCCTTCTTTTAGAGCAGATTACAATCATATGGGTGATTCAAGATTTTAAAACTGGGCCTCTAACATCCACCTTCTTCATCCCTTGTCGCAATTAAGAATTTGAAGTGAACTTTTTGTGACTTTTGGCAAGAGCAACTTCAATTCATTCTTTTCTAAATGCATCCATTAGAACTCAACGTTTCTCTTCTATTACAAACCTTAGGAAGTGCCACTCCCCACCCAGCTTCTGATTTCTGAGAAATTCTTGCTTAGGTCACCAGGGAGTGAAAGGCCAGTTTTGAGAAAGAGCCATGTATATAATAAGTCTTTTTTAATGTGAAGAAAACATCATTTGACTAAAGCTAGGTACATGTCAGTAAAGCCACAGTTTCATAAAATTCAACCTAACCATTTAACCAGATTCTTTGAAGCCTTTCCCTATGACTAAAGTTGGTCATTTGTTCCAGTTTTGGCATGGTAGCAAAGTGAAAAACCATAGTGGCTTTTTGTTGTTGTGCTACAACCAATTAATAAATTAGAGGAAATTTTTTTTAAAAAAAATTCACAGTGAATAGCCCATTTCAATAGGGATGGGGGAACCAAAGTTGTTATAGATTTTCCCATTCTTAGTTCTTTCCCTAAACAATGCTGTGAAGATCCGAGGCATCTCTAGGACACATTCACAGTGTCATTGCGGTTACCACATTTTCCCATCTAAACAACTTCATGAAGCCAAAATTTCTTTTCATTTTTAAACCAAGTAACATATTGTAATAAATCATGAAAAAACAGAGAAGAGATTTGAAAAATATAAAACAATACCAATTTTTTCTTACTGTTTTTGGAAAATGTCACTTCACGGAAACATATTTTTGCTTAATGCTATTTTTATACTTTCATACATGAGTATTATATTTATACTTCTTCCTCTTCCCATCAGGCTATTGTCACATCCCCCCTTCCGTCATCACCGTTCACTTTGGAATACATTATCTCTTCTTGCACAATTAATATTGGTACCTGTATGTAACAAGATGAGCCCATTTAGTGTTGCTTTTATAAATACGCATTTAGAGCTCACCACTTAGGATTGGATAATGTATCTGGGAAATTATCCCTAGAGAAGACAAGTTCTCCCTCCTTCAGTGGCCTTGAATACCTGTAGTTTTTCATCTAGGAGTGGTGTAAAATGCCCTTCATTAACACTGAAATGTAAAATGGTCTGGTCTTAGTACGTGTCTTGTTTAGGCAACCATATAGTTGAGATGTCATGGGTGCTGATTTCCTGTCTTAGCCAGAAGATGCTACTAGCAAGTGTCCTGGCTATCAGCCTCTAAGAATCTTTCTAACTTTTTGTAAAAACATCAGTAATTTTATTGTTTGCTTATGACTGTTACTTGAAATGTGCTGTTATTTTCATTCCCAAAATAGCAATAATACATTATATGTCCAACCCAAGCAAGAATTCTTGGGGCTCCTCAATCTTCTCATATAAAAGAGAAATCTAAAACCAAAAATCTGAGTGTAACATGAGTAATAAAAACTCAGAGACAGATATTGGGGTTCAAGCTGAAGATCAGAAATGCAAAGCAGTCAACCACTAGAGAGACATTTACCCCTACCAAAGCTTCAGACCGTAAGGGCGAGATCCTATCTGCATGAATCCTCAGACTCCACAGCCCACCAAGTTCCTATCTCTTCCCCTTTATAATCTTCTCTCCATCAAGCCATATTGTTTCTGTCTCCATATCCCTAGTGCTGGGATTAAAAGGGTGTGACTACAAAACTCTGGAATTAAAGGTGTGAACCACCCACCACGTGTAGCCCAGGGTAGCTTTGAGCTCACAGAGATCCATCTGCATCTGTCTCCCAAGTCCTGTGATTAAAGGTGTATGCCACCATTCCCTGGCCTTTATGGCTGACTAGTTTCGCTACTTTGCCCTCTGATCTTCAGGCAAGCTTTATTATTTATTAAAAGAAAAAATAATATACCACCATGTCTGAAAATTGCTGGAACAGAAACCCTTTCTCAGGCTGTACTTACATTTCTAGCAAGGAATGGAATTTCAGCACAATTCTTAAAGACATTTCTCCAAAATTTTGAAACACAATTGGTTTGTAAACAACATGTAAGGGTATTTACAACCTATATGCCTGTAAGCAGAAAGGAACAACAGAAGATAATGTTCTTTTGTAATAAGTAGGTCTGAACTATCAATGTTAACAATCTTACCATTAGAGATGGAGCAAATAAAACACACACACATACACATCAGTCCATAGAGGGGTTTAGTAACACACATACTTGTATTTCTGTATTTTATTTGATGAGCATATCATCCATCTTACATGGAGAGTTTGATTTTTACTAAATATAAACAATTCTATGCACCCTCTAAGGAGCTTCACAAATGCACAACACTGTATCAAATATTGTAAAAGGAGACTCCATGCTACCATTACTCACATCTAGCTATGACTTCACTTATGTTGTGCCATTTACTCTGTTTCTCTTGTGTTTTTTCTCCAAAAGTCAAGATAAACTGCATCTTCTTCTTACAATACTTTCTTGATAAATCTCTATGAAAGAAATGGATTGCACAAAAGACATTAATGGTCTGCCTCCCCTTTAACATTCTAGCATAGTTTTGTAATTTGTGATGTTAATCACCATTGTCCAGTTGATAAGATTTAAAAATCACCTAAGAGATGCACCTATAATCATGTCTAGGACAACCTTTCCAAAGAAGTTTAATTGAGATGGGAAGGCCCAACCAGAATGTACATATTACCATACCATGGGCTGGAATATGGCACTGATTCAAAAGGGTGAAAAAGAAGAAATCAACTGAGAACATGTGTTCACCTCTCTCTAATTCATGACTTAAAATGCAGTGTGACCAGCTGCCTTGTGTCTCTGCTGCCACAACTAACGCCTCTCTCTGCATCATGCATTTCCCACCATGATAGACTGTACCTCTCAAACTGTGAACCAAAAAAAAAAAAAATCTTCCTTTCTCAAGATCTTTTACCAGGTACTATGTCATGAAATGAAAAGAATAACTAATTTATGGTTTGGCGTCAGAAACTGTTTTTCCAGTTTCCCTTGAAAATGGTCAGTGTGTGATGCAAGTTACTTCATCTAGTGCCTCCTTCCCTCCCTCCCTCTTTCCTTAAGTTCTTTCTTCCTTTCCTCCCTTTGTCCTCTTTCCCTCTCTTTCTTCTTCCCCCAGTTTTTCCTCCTTCTCTCTTTCCCTTCAAAATAACAAAACCTGAAGATTACTGGACGGACAAGAGGTCCAGTGGAGCAGATAGCCAGGTCAACCCAGTCGAGGCTATTCTAGAGATGCCAATTTCAGCCATACTAAAGTTTCAACAGAAAAATAAGAACAAGCCCCAAAAATACTGTATATTAGTGGCACAAACAAGAACAACTCAGCCCAGGTATAAACTTTAGAGGCATCCTAAGTAAGCTTTCTTTTAAATCCCTACAAGTTGGGCTTCTTTGGCATGCAGCACTATTTTGACAATAACTACTTTCTTCCTCCTTTACTCTCATTAGAAAAGTGACCATGAATTTGCAATGAATTCTACAGATTTATACTTTGTGCATCCCTATAAAGTGAATTCTTATTTCTGAACCCTTTTCTCGTTTGGCTTAATAAATATTTAATTAGTAGGTGAACAAAATGGAATGTTTAAATTTCTACACAAAGAGAAATTCTGTGGAACTGTTACTGCTTTACCCATCTCTGTATGAAAATGAATAAAACTTATCTTTAAGAACTAAATTTGTCTTTTATATTTTCCACCCAAAGTTTAAACCCCAATAATCTCACAGCTCAATGGATATGGTGAACTTAGAACCAGACCATGGTAGCTTGATCTACCAGATAAAGGACTTTCACACTCCTGTGACTGAAATTCCAGAGCTCTGAACTGTGGATTCTCTTTTCATCATTTTTGTTATTACTGTGATTTTTTTTTTGGAAACTCTTCAAAAAGAAAGCAAATCACTTTGCTTTAAAAATCTAGGCTCCTGCTCTGAGATGGCCTCAACAGTGCTCCCTATAGTTAATGGTCCCCTAATGCGTGATCTTCTTTGCATCATGAGTTCCTTGGACCCTTGAGATGGATGATTTGTTCTCCGAGATCCAGCATTCCCCTTCTTTATTTCTTCACCTGTCATTAATCTGTCTTTCAATACCCTAAGTCCATTAGTAAAATTTTGTTGCTATGACAAATACTTGATCATTACTTACATGTGTATGTTTCGGAGAGAAGTCAAATCTATTAACATTGTTTCTCATGATATTTGATGTGGTATTTACCTCTGTGTGCTGTGATTACCAGTGATAAATAAAGGATCTCCTTTGAGCCTATAGCAGAGCTATAGGGGATAAGACCTAGGCTGGGAAAACTAAACTGAATGCTGGGAAAAAGAAGAGTGGAGTCAGAGAGAAGCCATGTAGCCTACCAGAGACAGACACTGGGAATATTAGTCGGTAAGCCACAGCCACCTGGCAATACACAGATTAATGGAAATGGGTTAAGTTAATATGTAAGAATTAGCCAATAAGAAGCTAGAGCTAATAGGCCAAGCAGTTATTTAATTAATACAGTTTCTGTGTGATTATTTCAGGGCTGAGCAGAAGGGAATGGACAAGAAGCCTCTCTACTAAAGTTATTGGTTACTAAAAATAAATTATTTTACTTATTTACATAAAAATGTATTTCAACTATAATTATTAATACTGAGAAAGAAACAAGAAAAATCCATCAGAGTAGCAAAATATAATTGACTTGTGGTATTTAAAAGTTCTCCTGTCAGCTTTCTACCTATTTGCAATGTGTAAACTTTGAAGGCAATGAATAAGAAAAGTGTTCACTTCAGTCACTCTTAACCCATAACAATAAAATTTTAGCATAAATCTGAAGAGAGTATCCTACTCAAGCATATAGGATTAGAAATAAAATCCAAAGTACAATTATTTTGTATTTGTATCCCTTTGTTTCTTTTTCTTATATTATTACTTTAAATGAGACTTCAAATATTATATTTAGTATGATTATCAAGAGTGGGTGGATGTATACAATAATGTTGGTATATCCAGATTATTGTCATATAAATGTTGTCTTACTACATAACAAATTGCTACCAAATCCACAGAATAAAAGACCTGGAAATTTTAGGTAGACTATCAAAAGATAGATATGGAACTTGTAAGGTGGGTATTTTCTTAGGTATGTGTTATTTCTCCCAAGTACCAGGAGTGACTGGTTGTTGAAAATGTATTTCTTTATACTCATAATGCTGAGACCCTAATTTCTTGCTGACTGAATCTGAAGGACACTGTCTTGTCACCTTGGATAAACCACTTATCATTTCCTACCAAGATGTACTCTTTACAATGTGTTTTTTCCTCTTCTCAAGGTCAACAGAATAGCCTTGCTTTAATGACACTTGTAACACCTGCCTTTCCAAAAGATATTTTCTGAAGTCATTCTTTCTTTATTTCTTACTTGCTAAGTTACACAATTTTTAAAGATTTATCTAAAGTGGAATATATGGAAAACTAGGAAAGCGAAACAAGAAAATTGAAGAAATTAAGGTTAAAAAAACAAGTATTTGAAATAAGATTTAAGGTAAAAGTTGTATCTTAAAGTGCCTGACAAAAAATTCTGCTTATATAACTTTTCCATAATTGGAATCTAAGATTTCTACTGTATAAAATAGAGTAGAAAATACCCATCCCCTCAGAAATGCTTTTTTTTTCAAATAGAAAAACCTAAGAAATTCCTTTCATGAATTTTCAAGAAAAGAGCACCATGTATGTAGTGAGCAACATCCAAGCCATGTCCCTTGAACAAATCTGATAACATAATTCTAACATAAATTATTTAAAGTAATCTTATTAAACAAACAAATATGTGGTCTAATTTAGCGTGATATAAGGATAACATTTAAAATATTCCAAAAGCATGTTGATTATGTATTCTATATTCAGTATGATGGCTATTCTTGTCAACCTGATGGGATTTAAAAACATCTTAGAAACAAATCTATAGGCATATCTGTGAGGCAGTATCTAGATTAGGTAAATTGAGATGGAAGACTTACTGTTAAGTCACAGTTCCATTGGCTGGAAGCCATAGACTGTATAAACAGAAGAAAGAAAATTGAGTAAGCATTCATTGCTCTCTACTTCCTAGCAGTAGACATGATCAGCTGCCTCCTGCCCCTGTTGAAACATCTTCCCTGCTATCTTCCCTACCATGAAGAAATGTATATTTATTTCTAGTTCATGAACTGTACGTCAAAATAAACCTTGTTTCTTAATTTTTTACAGGATTTTGTCACAAGAGAAGTAATACAGTCAGTTGTTTTTTTGCTTGTTAGTTTGTTGGTTTTTTGTGGGGTTTTGTGGGGGGGTTTTGTTTTTTGTTTGTTTGGTTGGTTGGTTGGTTTTGGTTTTTCAAGACAGGGTTTCTCTGTGTAATAGTCCTGGCTGTCTTGGAACTAGCACTTATAGACCAGGCTGGCCTTGAACTCATAGAGATCTGCCTGTCTCTGCCACCCAAGTGCTGGGTTAGAGGTGTGCACCACCACTGGTCGGTATAGTCAATTTTTTTTAATCAAACTGATGTAACAAAGAATTTAATTATGCTATCTGATTTGAATCAAGAAGTCATATAATACATGTAAAATATAACTGATATTCTTTGACGATCAAATCAGACCATACAACACTTACGTCACCTTGATGATATGAGGAGCCTATTTATCAGCCATATGATTAAAATCAGATGGGAAGGGGAGTGAACAGTTGATAAATGAACATATGACCCAACTCATCAGTCAAAACAAAGTACCATCCTACTATGTCCTTAGCAACCAAACCATTCCTCATCTTTAACACAATAAAGAACTCCCCACCAAAGTAACCAGGGCCTTTGAGTGTCTTCATTCATATGGCTTAGCACTCCTCTGATGTACATTCTGATCCTTTGTATTTCTTTGTTTTCAATAAAATTTCCTTTGCTGTTTGCAAATGTGTGGGAGCTTATTTTAGTTCCTTCAATAAAAGGCCAAAAACTTGGAAACAATGAATGTTAATCATTGGGAAAAATAAAAAAGATGACGAAACCAAGAGGACATCAAAGCAGTAGGACACAGCACAGGTAATATGTGGTCAATCATAGTGAGAGTCGAAAGACACAAGAAGAAAATGGGGGGGGGGGTGAAAACAAAATAAGTGAATACTATTTTCAAATTCCTGAGAGTAAGATCCACAGGTGAGAAGAGTAGAAGACAGAAGACTAAGAACTGAGAGCAGAGCATCGAGAAGATGGCAATATAGAGTCACCTCTTATTTTTAAGAAAAACTATAAACTAAACTTTAGTGATTTGTCCTTTGATGTTCTGTATTCACTAGTGTCAGCTGCTTAGTGGGACTAATTGGTTTTAAAACAGTGGCCAACAAACTGGATACAGGCTGGGTGCTACCTAATCTGCTATGTCAAGATAATGGATCTCTGCACATTAAGACTTTGTCATCAACAATGATGACTAATGGCTGACAAGGGAGATGAAAAGCTGAATATGAACGAAAGCTTTTAGTGTGGTCCCGCTGACTACAGTTTCAAAATAACATTGACATGCTGACAGTAAGAGGGAAAAAAGCAGAGAGGAGAGAGTAACTGAAATTTCCAAGAGAAATATCATTTTAGATTGTTCATCTTCCAAATGATGTTTACAATGGTCCTTTGAACAGCAACTTTTATTTCCATTGTGGTTACTAATGCATCTGAGTCATTATATATTTTTCTCTAATACTATGTATAAAAGTTCAGTGGAGAAATAAATTATTCTGATAGATGAAGACCTTTGTCAAAAAGAATTTTATGAAGCATCAACTTCAAGACCACCCAGAAATCTGCTTGAGTATTAATATACTAGACATACACTGACCTATAAGGAACCTATTTTCAAGCAACTCTATTTTCCATGAGTGCTTTGTCATACTTACTTCAGGTTGGACCCTATACCAGAAATCCTATACTACTTGTATTCTTTTTCTATTCTTCAAATTATGACATTTTCTGGCACATCTCTACCAACAATTGCAAGAATTTGGGAATTTAATGCCATGTTGACTTTAAATGCTAGGTTTGAGACTAGCTATGGTGGGAAAGACAGCCTGTCTTGCTGATATGTCAGCTCCAACACAAGCCTCTTGGTGATGCAATGCTTGGCTAAGGTCCACAACGTAAAGAATAATAGTCAAAAATACATTCCTAAGATCCCTGAAGGAGCACAAGTCAACATGGGGAAAAATGAAGGATAGTCTCCTATCATATTAAATGAGTGTGACAGCTGAGTATCAAGCAGTGAATCTGTCTACAAATATGTCACTCTGTGCTTAGCATATTATGAACATTATTACCATAATTCACTTTTAACACACACAGTTTGGAATGTGTCTCCAGAAATTCACATGGCAAGTTATGGCCATAATGTCTTAAAATGCGACCCCATTTGTAGTAAAGATGGCTACATGTATAAATAGTTAAGATAAACACATATTGCTTTGACGTTGGTTCTAATCCAATATAGATAGTTGGTGTCTTTGTAAAAAGAGGAGATTTGAACATAGGAATAGACACATGGAGAACTCAAGAAGTTGAAAATTAGAAAGATGTGTGTTCAAGACAAGAAACACAAAATGTCAGAAAACTGCCAAAAACTAGAGAGGGCATAAAATATGTTCTCCCACAGAGCCCTCAAAAGAAGGTAACCCTGCTGGAACTTTGACCTTAAACTTCAAGCCTCCATAACTGTGAATCAACACATTTCTATTATTTGCACAACCAAGTTTATGACACTTTACAGTGGTCTAGGATTTGGGATTGCCACCTGAAGTGGTGAGGGGGAAGTGTTAAGGCTACATACCAGTAAAATTTTGCTAACAGAAACAGTTAAAATGATTACTATAGCGACTTTTAAAACAGTATATTTCATTTATAAACTATGGCCTCATACTGCCTAATTTAGGCAAAAACTGTATGTCTTGGTCATACACAGCATTTAGAGCAGATAATATGGCATTCAACATGAACAAAAACATAAAGAGATAACCTGAGCTCTTAAAAGTTCTTCCTGTTTCTGATGTTTTTATTCCCTCAACCCAGTCGATCTAAAATCTTAGGCAGGCAGATAATATCAAAAATGAGTTGAACTATAAGATGATCTTTCCTATTGTCTTGGTAAAAATAAAGTTTCCCAGCTATTTTGAATACCTATGTGGGCTTTTATTTCTTACCCTTGAATCACAGACTGAGAAATTGCAAACAGTGTCCCCCAACTAGTGATTCAGCCAGAAAGAAATTTCTACTATTAAGGAATGATGTGAAGGGAAAATAAAACACATTTTGGTGAACAGAGATGAAGCACTATGTGTAGTGGGTTGAAACAAGATAGTACAAATATTGCTTTTTCATCAAACAAACCACCTCTGTTCCTCACAGTACTTACAGAAATCTAGACGTTCAGCTCTTCCAGGTCTAGGGAAGCCAGAACATGTGGCATCTAATGTTTAAATACTTTCTTTTAGGAAGTAGGTTTTGCCTCCCACCAAATTTCAGAAGATGAGAAGTCCTCTAATCATAAGAAGTAGATTTCAGAGCTCAGTGTCAGGAAAGAATAACCAAAGACTACAAATTCAAAGTAAGAATGTTTTCATGCACTATGCTGATATGAAAATTTAATGTCAATTCAAAATGGTAAGATTGTAAATTATCTCACTAGAGCTGGCCATGCTTGTGCTTTGGACATCCTGGGGTTACAGCAGTAAGGAAGATGATTGACAGAGATTAGGATAAGCAAACAAGAGACCCTGAAATACCATGTCATTGTAATAATCTCAAGGACCGTGGTGATGGTTGGAAGGAAAAGTGCTGTGGGATTCCTCTCTGTATGCTGTGAATATGTTTTATTACCATTGGTTAATAAAGAATCTCCATTGGCCTATGGCAGAGCAGAATATAGCAAGGCAGAAAATCCGAGCAGAGATAGAGGAAGATAAAAGGTGGAGTCAGGCAGACGCCATGTAGCTGCCAAAGGAAAAAGATGCCAGAACCTTAGCGGTAGCCACAGCCTCACGGTGATCCACAGATTAATAGAAATGGGATAATTTAAGATGTAAGAGTTATCTGGAAATACACCTGAGCCATTGGCCAAACAGTATTGTAATCAATATAGTTTTGTGTGATTATTCAGGTCTGGGCAGCCAGGAAACGAAAGTGCAGTCTCTGTTTCCAGAAAAGATTAGGTTTTAAGAGGTAGAGTGGGCTCTTGGGACGTACAAGCTGAAGAACAGGAAATATCTGCAAATGCCACAGACCCCTGGCTTGGACAGCTGGGTCTTGCAGCATTATCAACACGCTTAGAACAGAAAATGAGGGTCAGTGGGATGAATGCATGCGGACTCTGAGAATTTATGGAATGTTCCTCCAATAATCCCTGGATCTCACCACAATTGTATTTTCTCTGTATTTCAGTGTATGTCAGGTATGCAATGTGCCAACTGGCATCTGTCTTCAGTTGCTTGTCCACAAGTAAACCTGCCAGGCTGCAGTTCTACACCCTAGCATTATTAAATTAAATGGGTCACAAACCAAACCAAAAAAAAAAGCATGAATGAGGGGAAAGGACTTTTAGGGAAGAGAGCGGATTAATGGGAATGGGAGGGAAATAGAAAAAAGAGCAATGGAGATCAGAATGCATTATATACATGGATGAAGTTGTTAAAATGATTCTAATTAATAAAAATGTATTTTCTGGAAAGAAATAATCCATTCCCTTCCTTTTGAGTATGGACTTAATATAATGATTCTGCATACACAAACAAAATGCCACAGACATCCCAAGACTAAATTAGAAAAGAAAATTCAATTTCAATCTGATTCTTTTTGGGGAAATCAATCCTTAAAACACAGGAACCACACTGTAAAAGGACTAAGTAACCCAATGGAAAGGCCATTTATCAACCACAGACCCCTACAGAAGGCCCAGCCAGAATCCAGCATCATGTGCCAGGCACAACAGTGAGCCAGCCACCAGATAATTCTAATCCCCAGACTTTGGGTTGACCCAGTAGATGCCAACTGGAGAGGGACATTTATATGTGAAAGCCTCCGCTAGATTGCAGAAATCTGAGTATGTTAACTGCCATTGCTTTAAGCCACAAAGTTTTTTGAGTGACTTGTTGCTTAACAACTGGTTAGTGGAAAATAGGGACAATCAAAGACTCTCCACTTACTGCACAAAGGGAACTTTGTAGCAATATCTCAGACCTGTTGACCAGCTGAATTAGATAACAGGATCATGAACAAGTATGCATATACACTTGACTATTGAAAACAGATTACCAACGGTCTAAAGAGAGGACCAAGAAAATAACCAGGAATTTTATCAAATGACACATAAAATTTACAAGGCATAACCCAATGACCTAATCTGGAATTTGGCCCAAATGCTGGTCTGACAGGCTCTTCCAAAATCAGTGCCATGGAACCTTTAATGCGTAGCCTAGATCAAGACTACAGCTGCCCAGTCACCTCTGTGTGGAGTGGAACACCACTACAAATGACTAACCAAGTGAATTTTTAACCAGAAAGTTTAGCTTGTAGTTCATTTTTTCTCAGAGTACTTCTCAATACAAATATACACCGTATAAACTGGCTTCCAAGAGTGTGAATAACTACATATAAATTCCATAGTTCATTTAACATTCATTCTGAAGCTCAGAGTAAGAGAGATTCAGGAGTTTGGGGAAGCAATGCTTGTGCTCCCAGGTATGAATGGAGGAACTGAAAATCTCTAACAAAGTATGCTTGTGTAAGTTCAGAGATAATGATCAGAGAAAAGAGCAAAGAGAGATTGCACCTAAGGTCATGGGGTGATAGATTCAGAATCTTTGATAAGGGAGTTATGGGGAGAGAGGGGTATGAATACATATGAGTTTATATAAACAAAATTAAAGGCAAAACTTGAAACAGAAGAGAATCCAAGAGTCCGGTTTTATTTCTTTACAGAGGCATTTGCTTTCCCCCCAGCAACACGCTCCAGTGACTCTGACACATTTAAACTGAATTTAATTTGCAATATGGTATTTTTCTTCCAAAATACCATAAATGGGCTTTAAGTATTTTCCTAGAATGTCCTAAGGAAAATGTTTTGGAATGAATGAAAAAGAAGACATAAAATCAAAAGATCCCAGACTCAGAAGTGATTCTACCTCTAGTGAATAACATGAAACTTTCTTCTTTGTGACCATTTCAAGAGCTCAAAAATGAAGATATACTTACATTGGTTTGTGGTTAAAGTAAGGTAATAGTTGTGAAAAAATTACCACAAAACAATGCTCCACAAAAGATTAGTTCAGTAAGGTCAGTTTCCCCGGAACACATAATTCTCCTCTGGGTAACACTGCCTGACAGTTCTGGAGCACCTCCCCATGAGGTCTTGGTCAAGTCCCCAGAACATTTGAGTTACTCTTGCTAGGCTGTGCTAACACCTTCACCATGCAGTCTTGGGTTAACATGATTATATGGCTATCTACGTCTTGTAGACTTGGGATTTTATTGATTCCTGATGTGTTTTGTACCTTCAGAATGATAGTCTGGGAATTCTTGTTTTGCAATAAAGGCACCCATAAACATGCCATTTATAAAAATTAGTGTGTGCTACTTGAGAGGATTGAAATGTGGATTACTTAAGTGTTTGGAAATGATTTCAACTGTGTTGTAGAGGCCATCTCTCTCCCTCATCTGGTTTCCACTTGCCCAACTGTCACCATTACTTGATTTATGGACATGCCCTGCTCTTCCCTATGACCTTACGTCTCATGTTCTCTCAAGTCAGCTTGTTTTTGTGGAACTCTACCTTATTGGTGAAATATGACCCATGGGTACGACTAAGGACTGTGGAAACTTATGAAACAACAAAATATATACCACCCAAAGGGACGGCAGCAACTGTTTTGGAGTTTTCCTTGTAGACATACACTTCTATGACATCAAAAGGAGATAACAGAATACTAAGAGCTGGAGAAATCATCATCCCCAGGAAAGAGGCCCCAATGGTTGTTGTCTGATACCAAGTGGTCAGCCCTAAAATCATCCTCATACAAATGACCTTGTATAAACTGAGCTTGTTGTACTTATATATATTTAGGATGGTATAGTTGGGTATTTTGTATGCCTAATATATCCATTCCTTTTGGATTTTCCCATTTCATGGAATATAACTTTACTTAAAGTGTATCCTTATGATTTTCTGAATTTCATTTATATTTTTGTATTGTCTTCTGTTTTTTGTTTCTAATTTTATTAATTTTGTCTCCTGTCTCTTTCTTTTGATTAATTTGACTAAGGGATTGCCAACCTTATTTTTTTAAAAGAACCAAGTTTTGGCTTCATTAATTCTGTGGGGTTTTGTTACTGCTGCTGTTCTTATTGTTGCTTCTATTCAGTTAATTTCAGCCCTTCTTAGCTATCTCTTCCCAAATACAGTTTTAGATATCATTTGTTCTCTTTTTTTCTCAAAAACTTCATGTGTATTATTGACTTGAAAGCTCTCAACTTTTATGATGTAGGTATTTAATTGCTATAGTCCTTCCTCTTAGGACTGCCTTGATTGCATCTCATAGATTTTGCAATGTGTTTTTATTTTCATTCTGATGATTTTTTTTTCATTCTTGAATTCTGTAGATTTTTAAAAGTACTTCCTGATTGCTTCAGTGACCCCGTTATCATTCAGTAATGTATTGTTTAGTCTTCATGAGTTTGTGTATTTTCTGTAGTTAATTGCTGTTGACATCCAGCTTTATTACATTATGGCCAGATAAAATACAGGATGCTATTTCTGTTTTCCTATATTTGTTGAGACTTGCTTTGTGTTCACTTTAATATTTAGTAATATGTGACTACTTTTGGAGAAAGCTCTATGGGTTTCTGAGAAGAATGTATATCCTTTAGTGTTTATATGGAATGTTCTATAAATATATGGTATAGGTCCATTTGATTTATAGTATCATTTAACTCCAGTGTTTCTCTGTTTTGTACAGAGTTTATCTGTCTGAAGATATGAGAAGGGTGTTGAAGTCACTCACTATCACTGTGTTTGCTTAATATGTGGTTTCTTATCTATCTGTATTTCCTTTTTATAAAACGGAGTGCATTTGTAGAGTGCAGATATGTTTAAACCTGTATCTTCTTGGTACATTGTTCTTATGAAGATTATAAAGTGGTTTCCCTTATCTTTTTTGACTATTTTTCATTTGACATCTGTCTTGTCAGATATTAGGATACTGTATCTGCTTGTCTCGTAGCTCTAGCTCCTTGAAATACCTTTCTAAATCCTTTTGCTCTAAGGTAGTTATCTATAATTAATGATCATGTGTTTCTTGGGAGGCAGTAAAAAGATAAATGTTATTTTCTAGTTCAATTGGATTGTCTGTCTTGGGTTTTTATAGGGGTCCTTTGTTTTTATAGGGGGTGAGGAAGCAGGGAAGACAATTTGTTGGGACTATTAATACTCAGCTATTATTAGAATATATACGCTAATTTCTGCCTTTTCTTTATTTTGTGGTGTTTTCCTGTGCCCTTTTGGCAAACTGGCCTAGTATTTTATATTCCCTGTGACCACTCGAGGCTTTTATTGTTATATTCAGACTTAAGTTGTATAGGCTTATATGTGCCTTCTGGCTGCTTAAGTCTCACTTTGCCTACAGCAGTAACAACCTGTTTCTGAAGTCTTACTATTTTTCTCTTTCATCAATGCTTTATTAAATGTCATTCTCTTATCTCTCACTCAGATGAACCCTATTAAGATATCAAAGGACATTAAGCTAACTACACTGATTTTGTTCATATCCAGAAAAGTCTTATCATAGATTTTGATACTACACTCAAATGCTTTCAAAGGTCATAATGAAAATACTATGAAGTGCAGATAGTGGTTAATTCTGCCGACATTTAAATCAACTATAAACTGCACAAATGTTCAAAATGGACTAATAAATTACAGTGTGACTTCAACTTAAAATTATTTTCATGTAAAATTGGCATAATCTGAATAAAAGGTTTGGCATAGTTAAGAAAAGAGTGAGATTGCAGGCACAGCTCCTGGTACTAAAAGGCAAGAGACCTCCAGCGTTGTATCACTGAGCCCAAACTTCCTCTGTCCACACAACTCTTAGGACTGATGGGTCCCTAGGCCCCGTGCACTTAGTCCAAAATTTCACTCCATGCTGGCTTCTGACAGAAAAGAAAGTCATCCCTATTTTCTGGATCTGAATTTCTACTATCTTCCCAGCCCACAGTGCTGATAGATAATTGGTTCCTGAACCTTGAATATATGGTCCAAACTTTCACTGTCCCCAGCTTCCAAAGCTTTCAAGTTAATAGTCCCCCATATCTGAGCATTGTACCCTAAATTCTGCTGTCCCACTAGATCTTGGTGTTGGCAAGTAGAGGGTCTCTGGATCCTTGGATAAGCCACCAGCCAACACTTCCACAATTCCCGAGCACCTAGTAAGCAGTCTCCAAAATATCACCCACATTCAACCAACTAATTCCAGATGCATAAGTTCCACAGAAGTTACAAAAACAAGAAAATCCAAAACAGCATGTCTTGTGGGCTGGTATCTTAACAGCTGAAGAAGTGGAAGGAGCTCCCACAGCAATACTTTCTTTACTTTTATGAATATTATATAATCTGATGCCTAAGTCATTGATTGTTTTATTTAATAACTTTGTTCTTAATGCAGAAATCTAAACTCAAGTAGCCTTTTCCAATTACTTGTATTCCTTCATTTAATAAAACACAGATTTGTATTATTCTTCTAAATTTGTTTAGGTATATAACATGTATTTTGATCTCATTCACTCCTACTGCCTTCATTCAACTTCCATCTAAATCCCCAACCATCTCTCTCCTGATTTTATACCCTTTTGCTTTTTTAATACCCTCTGTGTAAAATTAGCAAAGGTCATATGTACAAACCATATCCCCAAAGAAAAGTGGATCTCTTTCCCTCAGCAACTGTCAACTGCCAATAGCGCCACAGCCTTAGGGTCCTTTCCATGATCCTTGATAGAATTATGGTGACTTGATCTTGTGAGGTCTTATAGCAACAGCCACATATATTGTGAATTGATGTGTGCATCAGTAGAGTCACATCCAGGAGAGAATTCCACAGACCTTTTCCCCATCCTCCTATCCTTACATTTTTGCTGCCCACTCTACTGAGATGTTCCCTGAGGCTTGGAATGGAATAGGTTGATATAGATGACCTCTCTATAGCCTAGTGCTCATTGTCACATAATCTCAGCTCTTTACCTAGTTATGAGTCTCTTCACTGACCACTACTTCTTGAAAAACTAAGTTTCTCTGACCAAGGTTCAGAGCAGTATAAATTTCTAATATTAAGAAAGTAGCTTGACAAAATAACATTTATTGAAACATAAGTAGATTTCTTCCTATGTCCTATGATTTCCTCAGCCAGGAGCTTTTGACAAGGTTTAATGGTGCCACACATGAATTTTTCCCATGGAGTAGGCCTCAAGTCCAGTCAGAAAGTAGTTGGTTACCATCACAACCACCATGCCACTATTACACCAGTGGGTACAGAAAGCACTTGGTTACCCTCACAACCACTATTACACCTGTGAGTACAGAAAGCCATTGGTTACCCTCACAACCACCGTGCTACTATTACACCAAGGGTACAGTTTGCCTGACAGGTAAGTATTGCAGCAGAGATGGCTCATCACTGAATAAGACTGTTGATGTTTTTTGATTTCTCAACAGCCTGCATAGGATTTTCCAGCATTAGGAAGCTGACAGCTTCCTGGTCAGTTGATATTCATCATCCAAAGTACTGCAACAAAAGTGTAAGGTTTCTTCAGCAATACTGTCTTAGCATGTAGCTATGTTAGTTATAGAGAGCAACCAAGGTCAATGACAGTAGCCTATGTTGTTTTCTTATCTTTGGTGCTTCCCTGACAAAAAGATTTTAGGGAGATACCCTATGCCTAGCACTGATAATTTTCATATATGTATCGTGCAGGAGTTTTGCTGTTTGTGTGTTGCTTTCCTTGGTTAATGAATAAAGAAACTGCCTTGGCCTGATAGGTCAGAACTTAGGTAGGCAGAGAAGATAGAACTGAATTCTGGGAGGAAGAAAGGCGGAGTAGGAGGGAGCCACTATGGAGCCATCAGAGATAGACATGCCAAATCTTTGCCAGTAAGCCACTGCCACATGGCAATACACAAATTAATAGAAACGAGTTAAACTGAGATGTAAGAGTTAGCCAATAAGAAGTTAGAGCTAATGGGGGCCAAGCAGTGTTTTAATTAATACAGTTTCTGTGTGGTATTTCAGGATTAAACTAGCCAGGTGGCCAGGACAAACAAGTGGGCCCTCCTCCTACATATGTAAGCTGTGTTTCTGGATGTAGTATTGTCTTTCCATGTAGGATACCTCTGATTAAACTACCTTTTAGTATATAAAGCTTTTAATTCACTTACAGAATAGTGGATTTGCATAATGTTTCTTCATACACCCATATCTTTGATTAACTTACCCTCTAAGCCTGATTTCCTCTAATCCTCTGTCCCCAGCCCCACTTGAATCTTTAACTAGGAGAATTCTTCCACATTTCTTTCATATCAGCCCTATGATTCCCTCTAAGTACATTTTTTACTTGTGTTGTAAGTTTATGTTTCTGTATAAATTTTTGGACTGTACTCTCCTAACAAAGTCTACTTGTATTTGTTATAAGATTATTTTGCGCAACAAAAAAATCCTCTATGGGGCTGAAGAGATGGCTCAGAGGTTAAGAGCATTACCTGCTCTTCCAAAGGTCCTGAGTTCAATTCCCAGCAACCACATGGTGGCTCACAACCATCTGTAATGGGGTCTGGTGCCCTCTTCTGGCCTTCAGGCATACACACAGACAGAATATTGTATACATAATAAATAAATAAATAAATAAATAAATAAATAAATAAATAAATATTTTAAAAAAATCCTCTAAAACGAATAATCTAATCTTTGGGAACAAAGATACTTTGTTTACACCCTAGGGTCAGGGTTCACCTGGTCCCCTGCTGCCTCACTCCATTCACACTGCTAGAATCTACCACTGGGCTGGTGATGCAACTCAGTTATCTAATGGGCAGGCTAAAAATCTTGGTTTTGGTTCCTAGTACTCCATAAAATGAGTATTTATGGTACATCTCTGTAATCCCAGTACTCAGGAGGTGAGGGAAAGACCATCCTCTGCTTTATAATGAATCTGAAGACACTGTGGAAATAATGAGGTCCTTTCAACAATGACAACAACAACAACCTGCAAAAAACACCACACAAGCTTATTCCTCAAAGTTCTAAAAGTTGTAAGAATTAAATCTTACAAGTGCCAGCAGATTTGACACTTGGTGAAGATTAAACTTGAGGAAGCTTCTTACTATGCCCATGATCTAATCATCCCTCACCGCTACTCTATACTGTTACCTTAAGTATTAGAATTTCAACATAAATTTGCTAAAACACAAACATTTAAACCAGAATAATGAATCTCTGCTGATTAGATACTTAGATATGTGTATGTATTTATGCACACACACACACATACATATATATATATATATATATATATATATATATATATATATATAATTTTTGAAAAGACACAAGGTAAGTAGTTGAAGATGAGATGTGTACAGGACACCTATGCATGCAACAAAAAGAAATAGGGAGTAATTAAATAGAGATCTGTCTTTGCATCATATCTATGCTTCATGTTTAACTATTTTTTAACTTCATTTTTATTAATTAAATTCATTCATTTATTTGACATCCCAACTACACTTTCCCCTCCTTCCCTCCTAATCCCTTCCCCCACCTCTCCTCCAGCACCCCCAATCCACTCCTCCTCTGTTTCTGTTCAAAAAGGGGAAGGCCTCCCATGGGTATCAGCAAAGTATGGTTTACTAAGTTAAGGTAGAACTAAGTTCATCTCCTTGTATTAAGGCTGGGCTAGGCAGCCCATTTTGAGTAATATGTTCCAAGGAGCAAGACAAAGCATGAAAGAAAGACCCTGCTCCTTCTCTTAAGAGTCCCACATGTAGACCAAGTTACACGACTGTCACTCGTTTGTGGAAGGCCTACAGTGGTCCCATCAGGTTCCCTGGTTGTTGACCCAGACTCTGTGAGCACCATGAGCCCAGGTTAGTTGTTTCTGTGGGTTCTCTTGTGAAGTTCTTGACTATCTGGTTCATATAATCCTCTTTTTTATTTTTTTTTTATTTTTCCATTCAAAAATTTACACTTCCTCCCCTCCTCCCATTCCCCTCCCATTCCCCCTCTCCCCTCCCCCTCCCTCCTTTAAGAGAGGGCAGAGAACCCTGCCCTGTGGGAAGTCCAAGGCCCTCCCCCCTACATCCAGGCCTAGGAAGCTTTGCATCCAAATAGACTAGGGTCTCAAAAAGCCAGTACATGCAGTAGAAATGAGTCCCAGTGCCTTTATCAATGGCTTCTCAGTCAGCCCTCCTTGTCAGCCACATTCAGAGAGTCCTATCTGATCACATGCTCATTCATTCCCGGTTCAGCTGGATTTGGTGAATTCCCATTAGAACAGGCACTCTGCCTCAACAGGTGGACCATGTTATTATTTTTTATGCGGGGGTGTTGTTCGGGAGGGGGAGACACGAGACGCGCGGGGTTGGGGAAGGAGAGACGAGACACGCGGGGTCCCACGTGGGTAAACTTTAATGGGGGAGGGTAACATACAAGGAACGGGAGTGAAGAGACGAAAGGGAAAGAGGAGGGGAGAGCGAGAGAGAAGAGAGAGAGGAGAGAGGAGAGAGGGGCGGGCGGGTTGGAACGCCCATTTTTAAAGGGCTCTGGGCATTTTGGGGTTTGTAGTCCACTTGGAGACTGTATTTTTGCGCATGCGTGGCCTTGTCTCCAAAGGAACAACATTCCACCCTTTTGGTTTTATTAAAAAAAAAAATTGGGGGGGGGGGTTGAGGGTCTTAACGGGTAGGGAATAGGGGCGTAGCCCGGTATCTCATGACTGCTTCCTGCTGACTTTGGGCGTCGAGGGGTCCGGGGAGCGTCCTATTGTCCTGATGATGTCATATCGATGTTTTGTCCGCTGGCATCAAGTGGCTGATTGAAGAAATCGCATCTGTCTGGAGATTGTATCTGTCTGGCTCTTGAGTAGCTGGGTCACCGTTAGGATGCTGGAAAGCAAAAGTCGCATTAGTAGAGAGAAAAAAGTTAGAGGGGAGATTTGGGGTGGAGGGGGTTGGGGTGGAGTGGGGGGGCTTTTAGGAGGCCAGGGGTTAAGAATAAGAATAAAAAAGGTAAATGATACTTATTCCGTTAATTGAATGATACTTATTCCGTTTTGCTTGTGTCTGCTTTGTCCAGGTGGGTCCGGCTGGTGTCTTGGAGCTTAAAGAAAATGTCTTAAAAGAAATAGATTTTAATCATATATTCCTTAACATTTTAGGGGTCACTGCTGCAGTCAGTGACAAAACCTGTTATTTCAGGAACTTGGTTAAGCATTTGCTTATCACCTGAACCTCTTGGCTCTGTGTTTGATGATGATTTCTGTAGAGACAACTGGATGGTTATTTAGGAATTTAGCACAGGAGTAAAAAATGAAAAATGAGACCATTGTTTTCCTTAGGCTGGAGTAGAGGGGGTTGGACCTGTTGTCCTTTGGAACTTGAGGGAACATGGTCCCGTCTGAGTTACCGTGTAAGGAGGATTGTTCTGAGCTGTAGGGATGAACGGTTTCAGATGTGACAGGTGAATCCAGTGAGGAATTCCCTCGAGCTTGGCAGCTGTGGGAGTTAGAAGAATTACCCTGAGAGGACCCTGCCATTTAGGGGAAAGGGGTGAGGGACGTTGACCTGGAGGTGAGAATAAAACCTTATCTCCTATTTTAACCGGCGGTGGACATGTGTTAGCACATGGTTGAGGTAGTGAGTGATCCGTGAAGTCCCACAGCAGTGAACGTAGGTGGAAAAGGAGGGGAGTGAGCAGGTGATCAGGAAGGGGAGAGGTTCCCGATGGGAGGCCAGGGGTTAAAACTGGCCGCCCATACATGAGTTCAAAGGGTGAAATGAAAGGAGGGCCCTTTGGGAGAGCCCGAAGCCTGAGAAGGGCCAGAGGCAGAAGCCTTACCCAGTCGAGGTGAAGTTCTTGTGACATCTTAACGAGGGCATCCTTTAAAGAGCGGTTAGTCCGTTCTACCTTACCTGAAGACTGGGGGTGGTATGGTATATGAAAATTCCAGGGGATTCCAAGTGCCCTAGACAGATTCTGAGAAATCTGGGAAGTAAACTCTGGGCCGTTATCTGACTGAAGAGAAGTTGGGAGCCCGAACCGCGGAACAATTTCTCGGAGGAGGATATCAGAAACTGTCTGGGCTCTCTTGTTAGAGGTGGGGAAAGCTTCAACCCACCCAGACATTGTATCCACCAACACCAGGAGATATTTAATTTTTTTAACTGTGGGCATATGAGTAAAATCCAGCTGCCAGTCAGTTCCCGGAAGGGAGCCCCTGGCTTGGTGAGTAGGGAAAGGAAAGCTACGATATTTGGTCCTGGGATCTGACTTTTGGCAGATCTCACAGGAGGCAGTGGTAGCCTTTAGGAACCTGGTATCCTCAGGGAGTGAGCGAGGCGGCGGGCGGGAGTGGAGCCCAGAGGTGCTTTGGAAGATCGCGGCCGAGGGACGGGGCGGGAGAGGGATGGGGAAGAATCCGAAGACGTTTCCGACTGTCTGCATGTCCTGCGGTGGGGGCGGGTGGAAGCCTCCACCCCCCCCCGCGACCTGTGGTGGGGGTGGGGAGAATTTTCCAGCCGCTCCCGTGATGGGCGGGGGCGGGTGGAAGCCTCCTCGGAGGAACTGGGCGAAATCCCTGTAGATCCAGAACGGGAGCTTGTTGGGGAACTAGACAGAGAACGGTTAGGTGACCTGTAGATCCAGAACGGGAGCTTGTTGGGGAACTAGACGGAGAACGGTTAGGTGACCTGGAGGAGGATTTTCTGTGCCTAAAAGAAACTTTGGAGGAAAGGGGAATGGAAGAACCATCGTTAGATCTGGGAGAACGGGAAGGAGTAGCCCCGCGAGGCCGGGGAGGTGGAGGTTCGTCCGCGGGGTCCATAGCAGGAGCAGAAGGTTACGGGTGGGGCGGCATTGCTAAGAACATGTGAGCAGGTGAGCACTGAGAGACAGTAGAAGGATCCGTTTTTAAAGCCATGTAAAAGAATGCCATAATATACATCATTTCTTTCCATTTAGCAGAACGGTGGCAAAAGTTAGCTAGTTCCCGTAGAATATCGGGGTCAAAAGACCCGAACGATGGCCATTTAAAGTTCCCCTGTAGGCCGTAGGAAGGCCACCTCTTAGAGCAAAGACGAATGAGTGTAGATAATTTAACAGAAGGAATTAAGGCGTGGGGCTGTAGAGCTTCCAACAGCTGTCCCAGAGGAGAGGAAGGGGGAATTGGTTTTGAAGACTTAGCGCCCATGGCTAGAACCGTGAAAATATCCGCAGAAGGCACCCGAAGATGCTCCGAACACAGTTGCTCTGGACACAGGCGTCAGAGTACCCAGGGGACCGTGCTATGGGCTAGCTGACCCAGTCCTAGTTTTCGACGGGAGACGGGGGTCTCGGCTAGGAGGGGACAGTTAAGCCCGAAGGCTGCCCGTTGCAGCCGAAACGAACACCCAGGCCCTGTGAAAAGGCGTCCGATTTCACAGGGGGGGTGGTAGGACCTTGGCTGAGTCGAATTCAGCCAAGGTCAGGCCGCACCGGCGGCGGGCCGCACCGTAGCGGCGGTCACGATGAAAAGAAGAAAGAAAAGGAATGAAACAGAGGACAGAGAACCAAAAGTATCGAACTTTTGGGCGCGGATAAAAACAGGTCTAGCCTAGGGCGGAAGGCCGGGGGAAGGGGGGGTTAGCAACCACACCCAGGACACGCCAGAGGAAGCCGGGAGCTCGGCCGGCCTCCTCCAGGTGAGAGGGGATGGTTAGCCAGCCCAGGTAAACTCACGAATTAGCCGCTGACGGTTGGAGAGGGAGGGCCGTGTCGAGATGGCTGGAACACGTGGAGTGGTTGTAGGTAGTCCGGTTCTGACCTTGTCCCGGGGGAGGCCCCGAGCTCCAGGAGGCGCCAAAACCCAGAGCCAAGGCCTCAGGTGAGGGCCCCGGGGCGAGAAGGTCCCCGAGCAGACGGCACCAATGTTATTATTTTTTATGCGGGGGTGTTGTTCGGGAGGGGGAGACACGAGACGCGCGGGGTTGGGGAAGGAGAGACGAGACACGCGGGGTCCCACGTGGGTAAACTTTAATGGGGGAGGGTAACATACAAGGAACGGGAGTGAAGAGACGAAAGGGAAAGAGGAGGGGAGAGCGAGAGAGAAGAGAGAGAGGAGAGAGGAGAGAGGGGCGGGCGGGTTGGAACGCCCATTTTTAAAGGGCTCTGGGCATTTTGGGGTTTGTAGTCCACTTGGAGACTGTATTTTTGCGCATGCGTGGCCTTGTCTCCAAAGGAACAACAGACCAACCCCTCGTGGTCCTGACTTCCTTGTTCATCTTCTCCCTCCTTCTGCTCTTCAACTGGACCTTGGGAGCTCAGTCCATTGATCTGATGAGGGTCTCTGTCTCCATCTCCATCCCTTGCTGGTCGAAGATTCTATGGTGATATTTGAAATAATCATCAGCGTGATAGTGGGGCAAGGCCAGTTCAGGCACCCTCTCCTCTGCTGCCCAAGGACCTAGCTGGGGACTTCCCCGTGGACACCTAAGATCCCCTCTAGAGCCAAGTCTCTTGCCAACCCTAAAATGACTCCCTTAATGTAGATATCCTCTTCCATGCTCCTATAAACATCCTTCCACCATCTCCACCATCCCACTCCTCCAAGCCCTCCCCCCAAGTCTTTCCCTGCTCCCTTCTCTCTCTCCATCCTCTCTTCCCCCCACCATACCCCCACCCCGTGCTCCCAACTTTTGCCTGGAGACCTTGTCTACTTCCAATATCCAGGAGGATAAATACATGTTTTTCTTTGGGTTCACCTTCTTATTTAGCTTCTCCAGGAACACAAATTACAGGCTCAATGTCCTTTATTTATGGCTAGAATCCACTTATGAGTGAGTACCATATTCATCTTTTTGGGTCTGGGTTATCTCACTCAGTAAAGTGTTTTCTATTTCTATCCATTTGCATGCAAAATTCAAGATGTCATTGATTTTACCGCTGAGTAGAACTCTAATGTGTATATATGCCACACCTTCTTTATCCATTCTTCTATTGAGGGGCATCTAGGTTGTTTCCAGATTCTGACTATTACAAACAGTGCTGCTATGAACATAATTGAACAAATGTTTTTGTAGTATGATTGGGCATCTCTTGGGTATATTCCCAAGACTGGAATTGCTGGATCTTGAGGTAGGTTGACTCCCAGTTTCCTGAAAAACCACAACACTGATTTCCAAAGTGGTTGCACAAGTTTGCATTCCCACCAGCAATGGGTGAACGTTCCCATTGCTCCACAACCTCTCCAGCATATGTTATCATTGGTATTTTTGATTTTAGCCATTCTGAAACTAGACATTAAAACTCTAATTAACCCAATTAAAAAGTGGGGTACTGAACTGAACAGAGAACTCTCAACAGAAGTTCAAACGGCCAAAAGACACTTAAGGTCATGTTCAATCACTTTTTATATTAATAATATCTTTTATAGGTTTCAATATCTTACATCTCAAAATACATATATGTATAATGACTTGGTGAATAAGTTTGCTCCTATTGGAAAATAAAATTTTAGTTTTGGTGAATTAAAATTTTGCTTTATCTCACATGAACAAAAACTCACTACACAAAATAAATGCACTATCCCCCTTAAAATGTTCCAAGATAAATCTTTGGCAGTGATGTTTTAATGATACGTAGACAACAAATTATACAGGATGGGACAGAGTACTTGGAACATTTAAATAAATCAGGGTCAGTGTGACCCCCTTACGTCCTCAGTTCTGTAGAAAGTGACCAGGAAGATGTTGTAGAAAGTCAGGCAAGTGACTATAAACAAAAAGAGAGTGGACTATTTCAAAACTGAAATTAATCTAACCAGACTGCAGAAGATCACTTGTGACATTGAAAACATGTAAAAGGAGACCTTGTCATCTTAGTTTATGGTGGTTTCATTAAGTAATTAAAGTGACGTACAAGTGATCATATGACACTGATAGTTTCCAATGTAATTTTTCCATCATCCATTAACTTGTTGGTTTTCCCTGAAGTGAAAAGTAGTTGAGAAAGCACCCAGAATATCACCGGTGATTGGTTACTCAAGAAACCCAGGGCTCTTTACATCATACGAAAGAAACTTGCTTCTGCATTGTCATGAAAGTACGGAAGGCTGAAGGCTATTATATAGGAAAAATCCAGAGAGAATGAAAACAGGCAGAACCTCCTCTGGAGACTGTGTTTGGCTGATCTTGAGACAGATATGAACATGGGTAAGGTCCTGGGATAAAAAGAAGAGAGAGAAAAGGTTTCAGAATTTGAATAGCTTGCTCCAGCTTGGATCTGAAGTGTCCCCCTGGAACTCATGTTTATAACATTTGGTTTTCAGTAGCTGGCACTATATGGAGAGTATATGCAATATTCCCATGACCATTGACTTCCCCCCTGTCTCCTTCACTTTCTCATCTAGAATGGATTGAGGCTCTTTGAAGCAACAAGGCAAAATTCACCTTTTCTCCCTGAAGTCTGTAAAGAATTTTTGTCAAAATGATGCAAAAATAAATAGGACATAACAAAAAAAGGGAATGACATTGTTCTACTGTGTGTATGAACATGATAACTGGTGCCAAATTTGTAATAAAAATATAAAAATGAAAATCAGTGATCTATTGATTACTAATAGTATTACATATATATGAAATGAATTTTTCATTATGTTATATACATACAATAAGTGGTGCACTTGAGTGTGGTAGCTGAAAGCAGAAAAAGTGACCAGGATATTTCTTTTCATTTCTATGATAATGGTGTACACTAATAACATACCTTCTTCTGAGGGTAAAACCTTAATATGTTGATACCTCTTTCAAATTAACTTTTGTTTCCTCTTTCCTAGACCAGACAACCCCATTCTTCTCTGTAAAGATAATTAAACTATGACAGGATAAGTCAAGGAGTATCCAACACCAGATAGTTAAGCTATGTATTTTTCAACTTCTAAAATAAAAAATAAGTTCAGGAATGTGTCCCAGTGCTGTTTTGGATCAGGGCCTCAAGATTGGGCCATTATAGAATAAGCAATTACTGAAAACCCACAATATGACAAGGTATCTTAAAAAACAAATGATAAAGTACATATGAGACATGAACAAAATGTGGTCGGTCCCCATCTCCAAATGTAGATGGGTCCAGTGTGTGCACAGGAATGTACGATAATTCCCAGATATTTTAATTAGTTTATCTTTTGTAGTTTCTGGCAGTTTCATATATACAGTGAACTTTAGTCCCTCTTACCTCCTGCTACTCAGTCTCATCCCCACCTCTTCTCCCACTGAAGCCTCCTCCTTCCCAACAAGTCCCCTTCCTACTTTGAAGTGCCTGTGTGTGTCTCTCTTTGTGTGTATCCCTCTGAACTTAAATACTTGTCTGTATGAGCATGGGATGTTATTTACTGAAGGATGGGAAACTTATTAGTGCTTCAATACTGAAGAGACACCTTTCCTTCAGGTATCATTAACTATAGCAGTTCACAGATATATCCAAAATTAATGTTCAACCCAATTACTTGGTACCTAGTGGCCCAGTAAAGATGATATATAAAATTAAATATAAAGATTTTTGCTATGGTTTTAACTCAAGTATAGTTTACACTAAATAAATAAGTAGTTTTTAAGTATATGGTTCACATAACCACATAACCACCACCCAATGAATACACATAAAATGTTCAGCATCCCAGAGGCCCTTATGCTTCTCATTTCCAGCTTTCTCTCTCCACTGCATCTCAGAAACAGCTACTAATACTTTGATTTCTGCCTTGCTTCACAAAAAGATCCATATTCTCATTAGTGTGAAATACCCTTCACTCTGAATAGTTTCTGAATTACCTCCATGTCATTCCATGTATCAGCAATTTATTCCTTTTTCCATTAAGTAGTACCAATTTTATAATTTATAAATTTTATAATTCAGACGCAAAATGAAATCATTCACTCATTGATGACTATCTGGAATATTTTTCTGTCATGTTTATCATGACCAAACCTACAATGAACATTGTTATACAGATCTATAAATCTTTGTACTTCTAGGTTTTCACTTCTCTTGTGTAAATGAATCAAAGAAATATCTGAGTTGTTTAGTAAACTTAGGATTTTTTATTTTTTTAAACTTTTTTGCTTTAATAAATTATTTTTATTTAACTTTATGCTTTAATAAGTCTGATTTAAACAAAAATCTAATTCCAGTTTCTCTTCAACAACAAAGACCTAGCAGCTCTAGGCCCAAATGCTAAAGCTCAGCTGGAGGCAGTTCCTCAGCTCCCAGGTGGCTTTACCATTGACTGTGAGCCCCATTTCCTAAGCGTGGACTTGACTTCAGAATCCAGTCTCAACCAGATCTACAGGATGAGCAGTAGCTGATGATTTAGGATTGAGGTTTTTGGATTTTGTCTTTGTTCTGCTTTTTTTTTCCACTCTGGCTTTAGTCTATTTAGAACACCCTCTCAGGCGACCCAGCTCCCTAGCCATTCACGGAAGGACATGGGTTCTGTGTTTGAAGCTAGGCTCATCCGGCCTCGATGTCCTACTACACGGCTGTGGATCATATGAGATAAACTAACTACACAGAAGCATGTAGTAGGTGTTCTGCAGATGTTTGAATGGTGATGTTTCTGTGGTGGTCATTTCAGAACGAGAAACCAGCAGAAGTTACGGGAGTAAAGCCCAACCATGCCCTAGTACCTGAGGTGGGCAAGCTGACCCCTCCAGGAGACTGTGGGAGGGTGAGGGGGTCCCCTTGCTTGTTTCTACTGCACACATAATGGTTCAGAATAAAGTACCAAGTGCTTCAACCATGGCATGGTTGTTCTATTTTTTAAACTTTTTAATTAAAAATTTATATAATGTATTCTGATCACGTTTTCCCATCCATCTCCTCCCAGGTCATTCCCACCTTTCCACCCATCCAACTCCAGGCCTTCTTTCTCACTTTTTTTGGAAAATCATATATATATAAATTTAAAACAGCAAAGCACACAAAAAGCATAAAAGAAGGAAATTATAAACTGTAATATATGTGCAAAAGATCAGTGACTTGTATTTTTGTTATAAAAAATTATTCATCTGCCCAGCAAATATGAGTTTTAGTTGTGCCATATCCTAAGCTACACAGTACTCTCAGCCTTTGAAATTTTATCCATTCTATTGAGAAGTGTAACCTCACAATAAAATTTAGAAAAAGGTGTTTTCCAAACACTGATAAGACTGATCATATTCTCATGAGCCTACTGGCTAGTGTTGTGTTTTCTGTTGTGAAATAGCTCTTTGATCTACTTTGCCATATTTAAAGTTGATTTATCTTTTATTATTGGTATTTGAAGTTTTAAAAATATTATTGATTAACACCATTGTGGATACACATATCTTAATATTTTGCTAAATTTGTGGATTATTTTTTGCCTATTAACAGCATCTTCAATAAATTAGCTTTTATAAAGTAAAGCCATTTTTCCTTTTATGATCTTTCTCTTTTATATCTTACTTACGAAGTTTTTGATTGCCATTTGATGGTGGATGTGTCTGCTAAGACTTCTTTCTATTATCTTATACATTACATTTATCTTTATTTTTTGTTCTGTGATTCTTCCCAGGTTAATTTTTCTGATCTATTACCTAGAGGTGAATTTTCAGAATCTATTTGCCCTTGAAAATTGAGAAACATTGCCACAGTGACAATCAGGGCAACTTGACTAATATGAAACAGTCCTCATGTGCAGTCATAGCAAGTGGAAGTGATGCATAAATCTTTCTTCACTTGACATCAAAACAAGCCAAGATCAGAAGGTCCTGACCTCTCACCCTGATCACTATGTTTCCTTTCATGACAGACTTATGGAGGGACCTTGGTTTTCTAGGTGGATCCTTTTTATGACCAGGAACTCCACTTCTAAGCTCTTCATTCCTCAACAACTGGGATTGCCAGGTACAATTCAGGTCACTGGGTTATATTTGAATTTCAATAAGAAAAGACAGACTTAATAAAGTTAATTAAATATCTCAAATAAAACAAAATAGAGAGTTATAATTCATGCTCTAAATATTCCATGAAATAAATTTATACTAAAAATCTGGAATGCAAATGTAACTGAACACACTGTGTTCTTGTTTGCTGTATCTGGAATTCATCCTACATCCAATAATATCCAACCCTCTAAATCCTAGTTCATCAATATTTTCTTAATCAGCCCATTTCTGTCTTAATCAGTCCTTGCCTGTCTTCAAGAAAAAGACTCTCAAAGAAGACACCTCATTTACACTCCATTTCAGGAACCAACTAGTTAGCTCACAAACTGTAACTATAATGCCTTTCACCATCTGTTAAAAGCAAAATAATTTCAAACACAATCTTCATTATATCTTACACATTCAATTCCTCTTCTTGCTCTTAGGATAAAGTCTAACTCCTAACTTGTCAGTCCTCACTGCTGACTGAGCTTCACACTAACCCTTCTGCTATGCCTTGGTCTGCTCATTCTCAGACATATTCGGTTTTGTTCTGCTACAACACTTCACAAAATCATGTGGCCTTCATCTTGCTTGTGGGGATAGCTGAACATCTGATAGTTTCTCTGAACAGACAAGATTGGCAGTCCTTCTAAGTCACACATATTTATAACTTTGGAGAAAAGGACACTGCAGGCCACAGGAGACATGCAGGACCTATCCTCACACTCATGATCAGTGTGGCCCACCAGGAGCTATGGGAGGCAGGCATTATAGAGTCAGTAGACAAGATGGCATCAAGATCCAAAGGAAGAGTGTAAATAACTTGTTTAAATTATATAGACTACCAGGGTTCTGAACTCTCTACATAGTTGTAAGCAGAAGCTGCTCTTAAGACCCTTGATAAGAAGACCTTTAGGCTGGGGGAGCTTATGGAGAACAATAAAGAATGGATATCCATTTCTTTTCTCACTGCCACGGTCAAATACCAACAAGAAGTAACTTAAGGGAAGAATGTACTCTAGCTCCTGATCGGCAGGAAAGCATGAATGCAAGACTGGCTTTGGACTGTGGTGGCAAAAGTGTACAGTTGCTTGCTCAAATCTCATGATATCAGGAAACAGAATTCTGGAGCCCAGTTATATTTCTCCTTTATCCATCCAGGACTCTACCCTGTGGGATGGTACTGCCTATATTCAGGGTATGCCTTTTCCTTTTGACTACTCTCTGGAAATTCTCTCACAGATATGCATGAAAACATGCCTTATTAATGCACTACACACTTCTTAGTTTAACCAATTAGAAACTGAAGATTAATCATTACAGAAGAGAAATTACATTTGACCAGTTCCTCAGTTTCACCAGATATCAATACAACACAACACCCTGAGCCTTGCTCTAGGCACAATGTCACTGCTAACATGGGTATAAAAATGTGTGCCTGTTTACACCTCCTTTTTGGATAGCATCCAGAAGAGATTAGACACACTTCTGCCTAAATTCGGAATTGTACAAAAATTTCAGGTCAGAATCATTGTCCAAGATTTGGAACCTGGAAAATGACCTTCTCAGTGGATTTATTGGGTCTAGAGGCTCTGGTTTCACTAAATTATGATTCTTGACTGTGTTCTCAATGATTAGGATACTTTAAATTCAGTAGAGTTAGAGATTAAGAGTCAGAAAGTTGACAGTCATGTGAATGGTTCTTTCCCATATCAACATAATAAATGTTGTTGGCAGTAGTCTTGATTCCCATAAGTAACTTGACTTCTGCATCATTGTATAATGTCCTATTATACTTTATGACAATATGCTAGCCAATTCTGCATTATCTCATAACATTCATTTGGGAAATATGGATGCAAATCATTATATAAATATATGACTATTATATATACTTAAAATACATAGAATCTACATTGTGATTATCCTTTGAATGTGTTTGAACATCTCACATTTTTCTCATGAATTAATGTATGTAAGTAATGGTTAACTTGAGTGCCAACTTCACAGAAACTAAAATCATCTGGGAGACAAAACTCCTGGGATAGCCTGGGAGAGATTAGAGAGGTTGAGATAAGAAGACACGCCCTCGGTAGACAGCACCATTCTTTGAGCTGACTCCAGAACTGAATGGAAACAGGAAACAAAGTTGAGATCTAGCATTGGTCTTTCCCAACGTCCTGACTACAGATGCAATGTCCAGCTACCTCAAACACTTGACCATGATGAACTGCATCTTTGAAGTGTGAGCCAAGATAAACATCTCTTTCCTTGAGTAATTTTGTACGGTATTTTGTCACAACAATGAGAAAAGTCTATTGATTTGTATATACATTTTATTAACATGCTAATGTGTGTAGATGTTTGCATGAGTATGGTGATTGTTTTCCTTTCGGAAAATTATGTTTTTCATAATTTTCCAGTAAACATGATTTAAAATAAACCACAACATAAAGGAAACCATTTTATGACATGCAATGAAAGTATACTTGCATAAGGCAATGAAGGTAAGTAGTATTTAATACTTCATTTTAAAATATACCTTTATTAACTTGTACATTTAAATTATAAATTCTTAAGAAAGCTGCAGAAGTACACCACAACACAGATGAAACTGGACAGAGAAGTAATTTTTAGTAAAATTATACATCTTTGATAGTCAAAGTTAACAGTAAGAACATTAGTCTTGGTCCAGTTGTCTGCTTGGTAGTGCTGAAAAATGTTACCATGGGGAATTGAAAGGCATGGCTTTGTTTTCCTTCACTTTCAAGGCTTGGCTATTGACTCTGGTGAGTAAATGTTCTTTGCAAAGGCTTAATTCCCAAGCTTTCCTTACTTTGAAAGTAGCTTAAGTCATGCCTAAAACTTTCAAGTGTTGTTTTGACTGACAACGCATAAAAGAAACACAATGGCAAGTTTCCTTGTACAAACAAATGGTTGCTAGACCACTATTCTAAACTCCTAAGAGATGGAGAAATCTGACAGTAGGCAAAAACAGATTTTCTTGCCAAACGCAAACATCACCAATTTGCAAATACAGTTTCTATGTAACTGTGTTCCTCACTTCACACAACTGTAACATGATGAACTTGGAAGGCAGCAGGACCTACAGGGCACAACTGGGCAGAAAAGGGTCTCCAAGAGAAGCAACTCACTCTCCGTTGGAGAATCATGGAAAGAAAGACCCTAGGACAGCACCCACTTGGCTGACACTGGCCCATTCCCATTCCACTGCCTCAGGGCAGGGAGCAGCTCTGTACAAGGGCTCTGCCACATCAGGTGGTTTTGAAAAGGAATGTAACCCAAGAGAAGGGTTAGGATGGGCAGGGAAGGACTCTCCGGCAGGCTACTTGCTGAATCTTGCTTGGCATCCACACCCAGTTGAGCACAAATGACAGCATTCCCTGGCTCCTAGGGCATCGTCTTACCCTCTTACCAAGTGCAGCTGGCTTTGCTGCAGCATACACCCCTAATGGAGTAAAGCAACCTATAGTATGTAACACGAGTGCATTCCTTATTTCTTGCAAAACCAGTGAGAAGAAAATGATACAAAAATCTTGCCATGACATTTGTCTGAAACTTCCTGCCATCCAATTATCGACAATTAATCAGTCCACGAAGCTACTCAGTATCTCGGAACATTTGCTGCTGTCATCTTCATCCTGCCATGTACACGTTCTGATCGTGTTATGGTTTCTGAATTTCTAAAGAGTAAATTCAGAGGGAAATGATGCCTCTCTCCTCCCTAAATTTCCGATATGACCTTAATCTTGAGTAAATGAAACTTTATAATAGTACTTTTACTATAGTCTTCACCCTGATATGAGCACTATCTTCCCCCTGGTATCCATGAGTCTTATGTGAATTTAAGAAGAAGAAGAAGAAGAAGAGTAAATATCTTGCCTGCTCATACCTAGGAAAGTCTTTCTATGAAACAGATTCACTGTATCACAATTACCATAAGTGTGGGCCTAGTGAGGCAGAACACACCATAATATTAGTCACACGAAAGGAATTGCTGTTTATACTTAGGCATCTAAGAACAAAAGAAACCCATGGTTCACTGAGAGCAGCTCCACAAGAAAGCTACAGATGGCTGAATCTCAACTGTGCGTGCTCTGCTTACATCATTACTGAGGGACTCTGGAAAGCAATGATCCCGGGCCACATATGTCAAGTGCAATTTGACTCGCTGGGTTAGAACTTTGAAAAGCATTGTGCTTCCAAGGAAGAAGGGAACAAAGTCCAAGCTATCCAGGGCATACTGCCTAACTCACTGTGCTGCATTCCTTTTGAAGGACATAAGTTCTGTTCCAGGTAGGTCTTAACTATCACTAAGTATAATATTCCCTGAACATTCTACAGTTGTTCTAAGGAACTCCAAGCAAGAAAGAGATAAATGATTTGCCCTGGGTTACCTGGAGATTGTATGTTTTTTTTTTATTCCAGAAAAATACAAAAAAAAATAGACCTTAGTAAGCTTAGTAAATTCAAGACAGGGAGCTTGTATGGCTGATACAGCAAGAAAAGAGGGAAGACAATTTTAAATGACCAAAAAATCATTATTAATAATACCTAGTAGATCTGTCCCTTCCTAAAAATCAAGAGAATGTTTGAAAAATATGTAAATTATATTTGTCTTATTTTATGCTTTTTCTTTTACTAGAATAACTAGCATATTATGCAAACTCACTGAGAAAAGAGTCGAAATCACTGAAGTGGTTACTCTGCCAGTGGGGACTCCATTTATTGCTGAGTGTAATAGAAACTGGAAAAGCAAAAGGCTGAGCTGTCAGGTTTTCTGTTTGGGGACCACTCAGCTCATGTAGTTTAAACCAAAGCTGACACTTTCAATTAATTTATTGGTCTCACTTTGTTCCAGTACCAGACAGTAGTCCAGTTCACACACATGGACATCTTTGGGATTATATAACTTAATTCAGAAGGGACATATTAATATCACATTTTTTTTTCTTAGATGGTGATCTTCCAAGGCCACTTCTTTGATTTAATGTCACGTTGTAATTTGAAACTGAAATTTCCTCTTAAATTACCTGGAGAATCAAGCACATTTTTACCAGTAAAATGGCTTTCAGCAAATGCACTGTGGCCTTTAGGGTGAGAATTCTACAAGAAAGTGTAGGCTTCAAGCTTTTGCAGATGTCCTAAAGCAAAACAGTCAGTGTAAGAATAAAGTTTCCTGAAAGTATTAAGAAATTCAAATTAAGACTGTAAGGCAGATGATGAATTTGGAAATATTAGGAGAAAATACGTTAGCCTCTTACATAAAACGTCTTATTTAGCTGACCAAGAGATGCAAATGTCACCCTATCTTCTAACCAGCAGTGGCGGGGGTCTTCTCTTCACATAGTTGCCATTATCTTTATATGAATGAACACTTTTCCTGATCCTATTTAAAAAAATCTCAGTGAATAAATGTTTTAAGGCAGTATGAATCCTTGCAGCTATCTGAAAACTGTCTTTTGATACTGGTTCGTAAGGTAAAGAGTACACACATAAAGTCTACAGAATAGATGTCATTGAAAGAGAATTTGTGAGAGAGAGAAACACTCTCAAGTACTAATACTACACTGTAACAGGAGAAGACGTTGGCAGGCCCTTTATCCAGTAAGAGATTCATATCCATAGGATCCAGGGAACTCAAAACATGAACAAAAAAGAATCCTATTTATAAAAGGTCAAATGATCTGAATATGATCTTGAATACAATGAAATGAATCTTCTCAAAAGAATAAATGCAATTTTCCAAAACATATATAAAAATATCCCATATCCCTGTTTATCAGGAAGATACAAATCAAAAGAACTCTGAGATATCACTTTAGCCTGGTTAGAGTAACTGTTATAAGAAAGAAACAAAGCAACAGACACTAGTGAGGAGGTAAATAAAATGGAGTACTATTGTGTCATTTGTAGAAATTTAGTTAGTACAGTCACTGTGAAAAACAGCATGTAATTTCCTCAGAAACAGCCATGAAAGCTACTTTGTCATTCAGCAATGCCACTCTTAATGCATTATTCTATAGGTGCTGCTCAGAGAGTGACTTCTAGTGAGCGTCTTGATAACAAAAGACTGTGGCTTATATCAATTCATTATAAATGTCAAAGTAGCCTTCAAAGAGGTTTGAAATCACCCCACCAAGCAAAAAAAAATCAATATTTGAGATTATTTATTCAGTAATTACCCCAATCTGATCATTACATATTGTGGACATGCCATACAATGTCACATTTCATCTCATAGATATGTACAATTATTATGTGTCGGTTTGAAATAAAACATTTTCAAATATAAAAATAACTGATAGCAATCATTCTAAAAAGGGGAAGAGACATGCTGTACAGCCAACATTCTTGATGACACAGACACTATTTTTGGTAACCATCAAAGACTCCTGAGTTGAAAAGTTTATCTAAAGAGTTGATCATAATTCAAAGGCATCTCAAAGAGTACTTGCCAGCAACTTCTTTGAACAAATTTCTTCAAAAATTAGCATTTTATATAACTAAAAAAACATAATAAGGAAAATTATATTCCTCCATATAAACTACCTACTTAAAATACTATGAAATGAAAATTTTAGAATAAAAGTATTTGGTTTGATGAGACGGCTCATTTGTATTGTGGTGAATATGCTTGCCCAGAAAGCCTGCCAACCTTAGTTCAATCCCCAGAACCCATATAGAAGTAGGAGAGAACTGACTCACTCAGTTTTCCTCTGACCTCCATATTACAGTGTGGCACACATGTACACACACACACACACACACACACACACACCACTCATGCCCTTAGTAATAAGTAACTTTTTAAGTAAAACAAAAATATGACATCATTACATGATGTGCTGGGTATGAGTCTTTCTAAGCAGCAGTACATGTACTGCTGGAGATATGTCAAACTGAATGTTGGACAAATGACATCTAATGGCTCTAGACAATTGGGCACAGTGACAAGACTCAAGGGGGAAAAACCTCCAGCAATTCCTGCTTTCCCTTCTTCCAGAGCATTTGCCCGCAGAAATAGCCCTTACTTCTGTCTGCTGACCACTAGGTGAGCAAATCACAGGCGATGAAAAGGATGAGAATTGAAACAGACTGTTGGAAGAAAACCACAGCATCCAAAGAGACATTTCAGTAGCTTCCTGGACCTGTCACCTCAAATTCTGAACACATCAAAGGATCTTAATAATTTCAAAAGTTTCTCTGACTTCATTATATACCTGGAAGTCTTGCTATCACTAACAACTTCTACGGTCAGCATCTTCTTTTTGCGAGACAAAAGTAATGTGCATTATAGGAAAATATAGAATGGCCAAAATTTTTGGAACTGTGTGGCGCCTTCCTTCTTATAATGTATGGTCAAAAGTCCAATGAATTTTCTGAACACCAAAGTTAGAATTAATTATTCCTCCCTATTAATTTCTTTCCAGGCATCTAACCCCAACAGGCTTGTTATGTTTCTTCTCCCTCTAAATAAACAAAAGTTCATGTATGAGTCATATTTTTCCACAAACATCTCTGCAATATTTATTGAACACATACTAAAGGCCACATCCTAGACTGCTTGCTTATATTATAATGACTTCATACCAATTTATAGAGTAAATTGTCCTACTATTCTTTTACAGATAAAAAATGCAAGCTCTTGGAAGTCAAACGATTTTCTCAAGGTCGTCTGCTAAGGGGATAATCTAGAATTCAAACCAATACTTACAGCTCCTCAGCTTCCTGTTTGTAATAGTCATGCTATCCTCTGTCCAGCTAACTCTTTGCCTGGAATGCACACCGGCTGCAAGTGAACAGTACTCTTTATTTTCCATTATCCCACTACCGTCCCTGGAGAGGCTAGATCTGTGTATGGTAATTATAGATATGGCACATGAACCAATCTTCTTTAAAATAACATCTAGTGGTACTCATAGGACATTCATAACTAGCAGGTGATCCACCCACAAAGTCAGTTTACCACATGTACAAACTTGACTGTTCCTGTGGAGTAAGCTATTCTTCCTTCCTCTCCACAAGCTCCCAGTTGTGGTTACCAGTGGGTATGCCCCATTACTCAAAAATTTACGGCTGTCCTTCATCCGATGACATTTACAATCTACAAATGCCAATGAGTTTCAATATTTTTAATTTTAAAAAGCCTTTTGTTTACAATCATATTTCTTTGCCTAATATACAATAAATATTCAAAATTTTCTAAATGCATACTTCCCAGAAACTCTTCTAACTCAAACACCCAAATGGCTCAAATTCTGTTGACTACCAGAGTCACCCCTAGAGGTGACTCATTGGCTTGTAGGGATTAGATGTGGTCTCCTTTGCTCTTCTCCCTGTGTAGGAAATAACTGGGGAGAATTTAGCAAAAGAACAAGGAAAGGGTGATGTTGCAACACAACTCGCATGCCAGCTCCAGCTGGGACTGGTGAATAAACCAATGCTATTAAATACAGGGGTGTTCTCTCTCCTCCCTAATGAACATCTGAGATTAATATAAGCTCTTGAAAGGCTGAGGGTTCACAGATTTCAAAATACAACCTTCTACGTCTTTGAAAGGTAGACTCATAAGCTATGTGCAAATAAAATTCTCACATTGTTAAAATGGACCCTCTGCTTTCTTGACACTGTACTCAGATTAGGTTGAAAAAAATATAAGAACAGGGATAAATCTGTGCACTTCTAGGTCCCGTGAAGCTGCAAGCTTCACCTGTTTCTCAAATGTATAGGAAACTGTGACCCTCATGGCACAGGCCTTGTTCAAGGAGCAACCATTGATGGGGTTCCATCTAGGGATATCGCTTTTCCTTGTCAAATATCCATCCACATAATTTCTCTGACCCAACAATCTTGACTGAGACCAAATAGCGAAGAATTTGCCTTCTCACGCAGTAGGTAATGAGAGCCAAACAAGAGTTCTACTCCATCAGACATGATGATCGAAGTCAATTTGTTTGACTGAATTTTATGGAGAAACCCAGCTCCAAAGATTTCAGACCTAGTAGATAATCAAAGAATGGAAAATATGCAAAAGCCAGCAGCACAAGATGCTGTGAAGAGCATCCTAGAAGAGCATCATGTTCTCACTGCTATGAGCTGAGATGTCCAGTCCACTGCAGGGTCTCAGAAGAGCATCATGTTCTCATTGCTAGGAGCTGAGATGTCCAGTCCATTGCAGGGTCTCAGAAGAGCATCATGTTCTCACTGCTAGGAGCTGAGATGTCCAGTCCACTGCAGGGTCTCAGAAGAGCATCATGTTCTCACTGCTAGGAGCTGAGATGTCCAGTCCACTGCAGGGTCCTGGAAGAGCATCATGTTCTCACTGCTAGAAGCTGAGATGTCCAGTCCTTTGCAGGGTCTCAGAAGAGCATCATGTTCTCACTGCTAGGAGCTGAGATGTCCAGTCCACTGCAGGGTCTCAGAAAAGCATCATGTTCTCACTGCTAGGAGCTGAGATGTCCAGTCCACTGCAGGGGCTCAGAAGAGAATCATGTTCTCACTGCTAGGAGCTGAGATGTCCAGTCTATTGCAGGGTCCTGGAAGAGCATCATGTTCTCACTGCTAGGAGCTGAGATGTCCAGTCCATTGCAGGGTCTCAGAAGAGCATCATGTTCTCACTGCTAGGAGCTGAGATGTCCAGTCCACTGCAGGGTCTCAGAAGAGCATCATGTTCTCACTGCTAGGAACTGAGATGTCCAGTCCTTTGCAGGGTCTCAGAAGAGCATCATGTTCTCACTGCTAGGAGCTGAGATGTCCAGTCAACTGTAGATGCTGCATAAGATGGCTCCATTTATAAACCAAACAAATGCCACAGCTGACCCTCGGGGGAAGCAAACCTGGCAGGATGGTGATTCCAGCCTTCTTTACCTCCATTTTTTTCTAATTTTTATTATTGTTTATTTTAAATTCTACTTTAGATGGTTCAAGATAATTGCTTTGGCCATCTAAAGGATTTTGCACTTATTGAACTATTAAGGTGATTTTTTTTCTACAATTATAAATGATTATCAAGTACCTAGGTCTACCTTAAATGAGTCAAGAGGAAATTCTTACTGTAATTAAAACTTTGTTATTTGAAAAAATAAAATAATTATTTTATGTTGTTTACTTCTTTTTAGTCCAAGTTTATTTTGAAATTTTTTAATTTTTCCAAAAAAAATGGAAGGCATGTATCATGAACAGTACAGTTTGGTCAACTAAACTCATTAGTTGTCAAAATTATGCCACATTGAAAATTAAGTTGAAGTCAATGATGTGTCAAAACAAATCCATCAGTACCAAACATAGTGGTACATGCCATTAATCCTAGCAATTGAGGGCAGAGGTAGGCCAGTGCCTGTGGTTAATTTTGAGGCCAGACTGATCTACACAGTAAGTTCCAAAACAGCCAAAGCTGCATAGAGAGATCTGGTCTCAAAGTAACCAAATAATAATAACAGCTATTATTAGTGGTATAAATAATACATAAATACATAAGTTTTCTGTGTATAAAAGTACATCTTATCTTTCTACATAACTATGTTTGCAAAATGTTGTGATTCACCTAAGAATATAACACAATAGCAATTCCATGTGTATTAAATACAAAAGTACGCAAAGAAATATATATGAGACTATACACAAGCAGAACCTAATACACATTCAAACATGTAACTCCATTAGACTCACATATTTACAGATTCCACATCTGCACATGAACCGAACTTTGGGAGTATTTAAAACAATGCATCTGTACTGAAAGCATTTGTAAAGACTTTTTCCTTCCTTGCCTCACTAATCTAACAAGCATTTTCATAAAATTTACATAAGTATTGAAATCAAATGAGGGCATGTCAAAGTTAGATACTATCGTTTTATATCAGTCTTGTGCATCTGCAAATTTAGATATTCAGGGGTCCAGGGGCCAATCCCCTGCTGATGCCAGAGAGATGATTCAATGATTAAGAGTGTTGAGTGGCCAAGCATAAGGCACTGAGTTCAGATTCCCATACAAATCCATGAGTGTTCTGCAAACAGCTGCAACTCCAGCACAGAGGGATCCTTTGCCCCCTTTTGGTTTCCCCATGCACACATGTGCACACGCTCTCATAGTCAGGTGGATAGATAGATAGATATAGATAGATGTGAGAGAGAGAGAGAGAGAGAGAGAGAGAGAGAGAGAAGTTTATAGAAGTAATAGGACATGAATACAGAGTGCCCCTTTCACAAAATCTAGTGAGAATTTGTTTATATTGGACTATATCTACACTAGTAAGGAAAGTATTCCATGCCTCATCTGAATTGGGTAGTTGGTACTTCTGACCATAATAAAATAGAAGAGTTAAAAAAATTATAGTATAAACTGCCCTGCATAATTTTCTAAAAAAAATATTCTTAAAACACAATTAAAAACCACATTATCTTGATTGGGCTATAATTTCTCATGCATGAGGAGCCAATATATTCATGTGCCTATAATTAGAATTATTTGCTTAAACCACCAGTGCCTGATCTTTTGAAAACCATGACCACAATAACCACTCATGGTCAGTTTCAGCAAGGAGAGACCAATATGACCATTCCTGAAATGCAGGAAACAGAGTGCTCTACCCAGGCTCTAATAACTAGACTTTTCTCTACACAGTGCTTCCCCCTTACAAGCCCAAGCTTTTCATTGTACTTCATGTAGCAGATGTCTTGCAATTAGTTGGTGCTTTTTATAAGCTTTATAGGGCTATGGAGCTAACGTAGTAAGAGAGTGCATGTTTAGTATACATGAGGCCTGAGTTTAATTTGCATCACCACCAACAAAAATGTAAAAGAAAGCAACAGTTAGAATCCTCTGCATCCTTTTTAAATCGGGGTTCTTGGGGGTATACATACGGTTTGGTACTAGCCCTAGTTTGTTTTTAACTGTTCTGTTTTGTTGCTAGAACTTCTCTGGTTGGTTTTTGTCAACTTGACACAAACCTAGACTTATTTCACAAGAAAGAATGTTAATTGAGGAAAGGCCTCCATAAGATTTGCCCTTGGCAAGTGTAAAGGACGTTTTCCTGATTCATGCTTGATGTGGAAGTTATCTAGATTCCTGCTTTGAGTGTTTTGTTCAAACTTCCATCTGTGATGGCCTACAACTAGAAGATGGAATAAACCCTTTCTTCCCCAAGTTGTTTTTGGTCACAGCATTTATCATAAAAATAGAAACCCTAAAGAAACTTGGGAAGAAAAGGATTTATCTGTTTTACTATAAGAGTTAGCCAATAAGAAGCTACAGCTAATGGGCTAAGCAGTGATTTAGTTAATACAGTTTCTATGTGATTATTTCAGCTCTGGGCAGCAGGAACCAACACATGGCTCTCTCCTCCTACAAATTGGCACCCACGTAGCCAACTAAAATCCACTTAAAAGCCTGAGAGGGCTTAAAAAGGAACTCTAGACACACACACACATACACACACAAAGTTTAGCCGCATTTTTTTTCCAAATGGGCTTTGCTTGGGGCAACATGCTGCGGCTCTTTTAAGAGAGGTCTTACTGATTCAGCGGTAGTAGTTGCATGGCTTCAAAATGGCAGCTTCCCAGCTATTGGCCGTGCTGCTACCATAATCTCTAGCTCTTTTGGGGACTGAATATATGGATGGGGGTTGTGAGCAGGGTGCAGCAGCTTGCTTGATGGCAATGTGGACCAGCTGTATGCCTGAAAGTAGGGTGGTGTGTGTGGCTTTCAGAAGTGGTGAGCAGCTCCGCCATGCTGGACTAGGCAGGGCAAGCAGGAAGTATTGTATATATCACAGTTCCTCCACAACTGCCAATAGTCTGTTCAAATTTTAAATCCATTCTTGGCTTAAACCATTGGTTAGATGAGAGCCCTCAGATTCAAAGGATCTTCTGCAGATATACCGAAAGGTATGCTTTGCTAATCTCTTAGGCATTGCATTTGTTACTTTTGTATTGTGATAAGACAACATGACCAAGGCAACTTAGAAAATAAAGGGTTTATTTCAGATTACAGTTCCAGAGAGCTAGAGTTCATGATGATGGAGTGGAGGCATAAAAACTGTAATAGCAACTGAAAGTGCACGGCTGAACTCTAAGTAAGAAGCAGAAAGAGCAAACTGGGAATAGCAAAATGGCTTTGAAACCTCGCAGTCCACCTCCAGTGCCATCCATCCTCCAAGGTTATGAAACCAAGTGTTCAGATGCTAGAGAATGCACGGGACATCTCATTAAAATCAACACAGACATCTCTCAACACAGGCAGGTTGATAATCAAATATATTAAATGCGTTATATCTTTATTTTATTTTAAATATGAGGTCTGATACTTCACTCCCTGAACTACATAGTGCTATTATATACCCAATGGTCATAAATGAAACAGAGAGTACTTCAAACCACTGTCAAGTTATTGAAGCTCTGATAAAATGCTACAATATTCACAAATATTCATTGTATTATAATTTTTTTACAAGAAGCTTGCCTACCACCAAAGAACTCCTACGGCTGATAAACACCTTTAGTAATGTGGCAGGATACAAGATCAACTCCAAAAAATCAGTCGCCCTCTTATACACAAAGGATATGGAAGCAGAGAGGGAAATAAGAGAATCATCACCTTTCACGATAGCCACAAAAAGCATAAAATATCTTGGGGTAACTCTAACCAAGGAAGTGAAAGATCTATTTGACAAGAACTTTAAGGCATTGAAGAAAGAAATTGAAGAGGATACCAGAAAATGGAAGGATCTCCCTTGCTCCTGGATTGGGAGGATCAACATAGTAAAAAAGGCAATTCTACCAAGGGCAATTTATAGATTCAATGCAATCCCCATTAAAATCCCATCAAAATTCTTCACAGATCTTGAAAGGACAATAATCAACTTTATATGGAGAAACAAAAAACCCAGGATAGCCAAAACAATCTTATACAATAAAGGAACTTCTGGAGGCATTACCATCCCTGACTTCAAACTCTATTACAGAGCTACAGTAATGAAAACAGCGTGGTACTGGCATAAAAACAGAGCAGTCGACCAATGGAATCATATAGAAGACCCGGATTTTAACCCACAAACCTATGAACAACTAATTTTCGATAAAGGAGCTAAAAGTATACAATGGAAGAAAGAAAGCATCTTCAACAAATGGTGCTGGCACAATTGGATGTCAACCTGTAGAAGAATGAAAATAGACCCATATCTATCACCATGCACAAAACTCAAGTCCAAATGGATCAAAGACCTCAATATCAATCTGAACACACTGAACCTGATAGAATAGAAAATGGGAAGTACCCTACAAGATATGGGCACAGGAGATCGCTTCCTATGTATAACCCCAGCAGCACAGACATTAAGGGCAACATTGAATAAATGGGACCTCCTGAAACTGAGAAGCTTCTGTAAAGCAAAGGACACTGTCATTAAGACAAAAAGGCAGCCTACTGACTGGGAGAAGATCTTCACCAACCCCGCTACAGACAAAGGTCTGATCTCCAAAATATATAAAGAACTCAAGAAACTAGACTTTAAAAGGATATTTAACCCAATTAAAAAATGGGGCACTGAACTGAACAGAGAATTCTCATCAGAAGAAGTTAAAATGGCCAAAAGATACTTAAGGTCATGCTCAACCTCCTTAGTGATCAGAGAAATGCAAATCAAAACAACTTTGAGATATCATCTTACACCTGTCAGAATGGCTAAAATCAAAAACACCAAGGATAGCCTTTGCTGGAGAGGTTGTGGAGAAAGGGGTACCCTCATCCATTGCTTGTGGGACTGCAAACTTGTGCAACCACTTTGGAAATCAGTGTGGCGGTTTCTCAGAAAAATTGGGATCAACCTACCCCTGGACCCAGCAATAGCACTCTTGGGAATATACCCAAGAGATGCCCTAGCATATGACAAAAGCATTTGTCCAACTATGTTCATAGCAGCATTATTTGTAATAGCCAGAACCTGGAAGCAACCTAGATGCCCTTCAATAGAAGAATAGATGAAGAAAGTATGGAATATATATACATTAGAGTACTACTCTGTGGTAAAAAACAATGACTTCTCGAATTTTGCATGCAAATGGATGGAAATAGAAAATACAATCCTGAGTGAGGTAACTCAGACCCAAAAAGAAGATCATGGGATGTACTCACTCATAATTGGTTTCTAGCCATGGATAGGGGCCACTGAGTCTATAATTTGTGATCCTAAAGAAGCTAAACAAGAGGGTAAACCCAAGGAAAAACATATAGATATCCTCCCAGCTATGGGAAATAGACAAGATTGATGGGCAAAAAATTGGAATCTTGGGGGGTGGGGTGGGATGGGGATGAGGGGAGATGGGGAGAGAAAAGTGTGAAGGAGAGGATGAGGGGAACTGGGGGAATCGGGGTGATTGGGGTTAAAGGAAGGTTGGATTGGGGAGCAGGGAAACTCATACCTTAGTTAAGGGAGCCACCTAAGGGTTGGCAAGAGACTTGAACCTGGAATGGCTACCAGATGCCCAGGGCAATGTCCCCAGTTAGTTCATTGGGGCACCTGAGGATAGGGAACCTGAAATGAACCTATCCTATAATCATACTGATGAATATCTTGCATATCGCCATAGAACCTTCATCTAGCGATGGATGGAGATAGAGACAGAGACCCACACTGGAGCACCGGACTGAGCTCCCAAGGTTATAATGAGGAGCAGAAGGAGAGAGAACATGAACAAGGAAGTCAGGACCATGAGGGGTGCACCCAACCACTGAGACAGGGGGGCCGATCTATTGGGAGCTCACCAAGGCCAGCTGGACTGCTACTGAAAAAAACATGGGATAAAACCGGACTCTCTGAATGTGGCGGACAATGAGAGCTGACGAGAGGCCAAGGAGAATGGCACAGGAACTTTCATCTGGTGATGGATCGAGAGAGAGACAGAGATCAACCGTCTGAGCTCTTAAGGTCCAAATGAGGAGCAGAAGGAGGGAGAACATGAGCAAGGAAATCAGGACCACGAGGCGTGCACCCACCCACTGTGACAGTGGAACTGATCCATTGGGAGCTCTCCAAGGCCAGCTGGGCTGGGACTGAATAAGCATGGGTTGAAACTGGACTCTCTGAACAAGGCGGACAATGAAGGCTGATGAGAAGCCAAGGACAATGGCACTAGGTTTCGATCCTAATACATGAACTGGCTTTGTGGGAGCGTAGCCTGTTTGGATGCTCACCTTCCTGGACCTAGATAGAAGTGGGAGGACCTTGGTCTTCCTGTAGAGCAGGGAATTTGGACTGCTCTTCAGTATCGAGAGGGAGGGGGAGTGGACTAGGGGGAGGAGAAGTGGAATGGGGATAGGGGGACGGGAGCGTGGGGAGGGGGCAATATGTGGGAGGAGGGGGAGGGAAATGGGAAACGGGGAGCAGTTGGAAATTTTAATTAAAAAAGAATAAAAAAAAAGAAGCTTGCCTAATTTTTTTCCTATTTGGAGGAACTATATATCATTTTAGGTTTTGTTTCCTACAGTAAATGTAACTAACTTACACAAAAGATAATGCAATTTATTCTTGGTAGCTAGAAGTTCTTAATTTTAAATTAAGAAATGTCAAGAAGTCACTGTATTTAATATTTTATAAAATTTAACACACACATGTATGTTCCATACTGCAAATGAAGAAATAACCCTATAGGTTTATTTATAGATATTTATAGATATGATGATATTCAATGGTAACCTATAATTAAAATTAAACACCAGATATATTAATATTGAGAATTACTATAATACTTAACAGATTGTCTTCTCATATTTTTTCCATTATGGTTAATTATCTATTTGCTTCCTACTCTGTCACTAAACTTGAAAAATTAATGTCCAGACAATTACTTTCAAAGCATTTTATTCTGATAGATCAACAGGAAAAGAAATTCCTTCAAGATGATGAGCTGTAATTGACAAAAGGAATGAGGTAGCTCATCCATGGGCTTCACAAAAGCTTCAGAGGCAATGTGTCACTTAAGCTGAGACAGGCATATATCAACCAATAAGGAAGGATGCCTTGAACAACAAATTCTTCTTGTATTTCTGGAAATGCTGGGGGCCTGTTACGATTAAAGTAGAGGAGACTAGGGGAGGGACAGCAGTAGAAAGTGAGAATGATTTCAGTTAACTTGACACACCTCTACATGTGTCTGAGGGCATTTGCTTAAGCTTTAGCTGAAGAGAAGAGACCCTCATTGAGCATGGGTAGCAGCAGCCGATGAACTAAGGTCCTAGACCAAGTACAAGGAAGGAAGCAAATGACACACCAGTATTCACTGTTCTCTGGTTCTTGAGTGAAGACGCAATGTGACCACCCACCTCTCTCCTGCTGCCATTTCTTCCCTACTATGGTGGGATGTGTCCTATAAAGCACAAGCTGAAATCCCCTGTGGCATAGTTGGTTTGCCAAGTATTTGTTTTGCTACAGCAATAAGAAAAGTATGTTTCCCTAAGACAAAGAAACCACCCATTGTTTGTGTTCTGATCCATGAGCTTACCTGGTAATGGGATATAATCTTCATTGTGCATCCTTAATAAATCTTACTAATATTTGCAATAAAATCAAATGCGTCTATTTTGCTAATATTGTGGCTTCAGAGGATTCTTTCTCTTCTCTGCCTATAAAATAAAATGATTTCTTTTGTAATGCCCAAAAAAGTAAGTAATGCTTCCACACTATGAAATAGTTTTCAAATCATTTTCAATGTTCTCTGCTTTACTCAGTAGACAAGCATCAACCGCTAGAGTTTAGTGGATTAGAGATGCTGTTAGATGCTTTCTATGGCAGACGTTAGGGAAATGCTGAGAACCGGCAGACACTGGAAGCATGGAGCCAATTTGGTTTCAGTCTCAACTGTATATTTGATGAATTTCAAGCTAAGAGATGCTGGGGGTAAAAAAAGAAGAAAGTTCTGAATTGAAAGAACTTTGAGATAAAGAATTACAAAGAATTATACCAGTCATATGTCTGGGTACTAGCCTAAAAAAGTAGAAGGGTTTGTTCTGAAATAATAATTTATTTAGAGAAGAGGTATTTTGTTATAATCTACATTCATGTGTACGAACCCTAAAGCAAGTCATAGTCATTGCTTTTCTAAGACCACACCTCCATGAACCTACTAGGTCATCGCTAGTGCTCCAATTGTAAAGATTTTACTAAGAATGGGTTATTACAGTTACAGCCTGGAGAGAGAATAATAATCAGGAGTTAAACTAACCTCCAGGAACAAAAGTCTGGGCCGAGTTAGGAAAATCTGAGTCACATCTCAAAGCAAGCCATCTGACTCCAACAGGGTACAAGGAATTTTAAGTGGGTGGTAATGTTGACAGATATTAACGAGAGTCTTGGCACCAACAATGAAGAAAGGAAGAGCTGGAGTCACCCACAGATGCTCTGATGGCACAATGAAGAAATCACAGCAGGATGGAGTGAGCCTCGTGTGGTACAGCTGAGCAGTGACAGAGGTAGCTGTAGAGGACACCCACAGACTCCCTCATGCCCCTTCTTGGACACTCTGTACTATTTCAGTGCTTTGTGTGCCCATTTCCTTCCAACAGCCAGCCTCTGAAACTATTACTTGACAGTTGGGTTGTGAAACTTAGCCTTTAACAGCACAGCTCTCCCTTAAGCCCTGGTACTTTTATTTGAACAACTGCCTTGGAGGGTTCGTGGAACTCATTTGGCCATAGGCCTCAGTGATCAGCAAGTACTAAGGATTTTCTATCCCAGTAAAGAAAGCCCAGCCCCTTGGGTTTCCATGGAGGCAAAGTCAGATTCAACACCAGAGATTCTCTTCAAAGCCAGACCTATGCTATTATTCACATATGACTGACCACCAAAATTTTCTCAAAATCTGCTTCTAAGAAACCCAATCTAAGACAGCTTTATTAGCATGACTTTCAAGCCTTCCCCTGTATTGGTCCCCTTCTTTGTTATTAAAATGAAACATCTAAAACAGGCTGCTTATTTTACTCACAGTTTGGAGATTCAAAGGAAGAGGTACAAGCATCAACTGGATTCTGGTACGAACCTTATGGCCAAAGGTGTCACAATAACCAGAGCAGATGGAGGGAGAAATCACACCAAGAATAAAACCACAGGAAGCTGAATCCTACAATCTCTTCAGAAGGCTTGTCTCCAATGGTCTAAGGACCCCTCCCATGAGCTCCACCTCCTAAAGATCCAGCACCTCCCACTTCCTGATGGAGGTGGGTCATCTTTCTATCTGTTGTTTCATTGGTTAAGTAATAAAGAAACTGCTTGGCCTTTAATAGGACAGAAAATTAGGTAGGCGGAGTAAACAGAACAGAATGCTAGGAGAAAGAAGCTGAGTCAGGGAGTCGCCATGATTCTCCCACTCCAGACTGACGCAGGTTAAGATCCTTCCTGGGCTTTTCATGACAATGAGACATGTCTGCTCCTGGCAGCACCAATCTACTTCGAGAGGAAGATGGGCATCGAAGAGGCTCGTTATGGAGTTTGATAGCCATTTGGGGAAGAAACTGTTCTTGCCTGGACTATTGCATAAACTGGACACAGAGAACCCTCAGAGAGAGGACTGCTGAACTTGCCTAAAGGTGAGATGATCTTTTGGGGCTCCTGATTTATGAAAGAGTCTACGAGACATTCTGCAGGACACAGCAGAAAGTGACTGAACTGTCTTTGAAATTTCCTGCTTCATGGAAGAGTCTGCTGGATACTATGGGCCTGTAAACTGAAGATGGATGCCCCAACAGTACAGAGGAACTTTGGGTGATTGTCCAGACAGCGAGATGTCTCTGTCATTTCTAGAACTTTGAACTTCTTGTTTGCTTAGGTAATATTATATCCTTCTGGAGTCTTTGATGGAGTTGAAGAATGGTTAGTTATAGCTATAGTTTTCCTTAGTTATGTTAAAGGATAAAATAGATATAAATATTGTAACTGTAATTCTTGCTTGATAACTGTTTTGTTATATGTAATTTTACTATGTCAAAGTGAACGCCTTTCTTTTTTGTTTAAACAGAAAAAGATGAAGGTGGGTCATCTTTCTATCTGTTGTTTCATTGGTTAAGTAATAAAGAAACTGCTTGGCCTTTAATAGGACAGAAAATTAGGTAGGTGGAGTAAACAGAACAGAATGCTGGGAGAAAGAAGCTGAGTCAGGGATTCACCATGATTCTCCCACTCCAGACTGACGCAGGTTAAGATCTTTCCTGGTAAGCCAGCTCGTGGTGCTACACAGAATATTAGAAATGGGTTAGATCAATATGTAAGAGCTAGCCAATAAGAGGCTGGAGCTAATGGGCCAAGCAGTGTTTAAAAGAATACAGTTTCCATGTAATTATTTCGGGGCATAAGCTAGCCATGCGGGCGACTGGGTGCCGGGGACGCAGCCCTGCCGCTCACATTACAACACACTTCCCAATGAGGACCTAACTTCCAGCTCATGATCTCTGGATGGAGGATACATTCAAACCAAACTGCATCCTCAACAACCCGTTTCCTTATATTATAGGGACATAGAAGATTCCTAGACAACTCCTTTGTGACACAGAAAAGGACGATGCTGTCTTTGAAGAGGCATCTTACAGAGAGTTTCTTCCACAATATCATGACTGAATTTTTGCTGATTTTCTTTACTGAGAAAATGCATGCCCACAATTGTGTATGTCTGATTGTTTTTTTTTTTTCAGAAAAAAATGTCAGATAAGAGCTTCAAATGACCAAGAACATTAGTTGTCATATTCAAGTGGATCTCTCTTTTGCATTTCTTCCTCACACTTTTGTGACTACAGGCCAGAAAGGCTCCTGTTTTCTTACATTTTGTTCTCTGAGTGAGCTCCGTGCTGTGCTATCGCTTTGCTCAGCTGGTGTCAGCACTTGCAAAAAATGTACTTTTGTCTCCTGGCTTAAAGGCGGATGACGGCATTGTTATCCTCACAGGTTTGACCTAGTTCATTCTAAGATGTGTGTCTACCAGAGGATGGAGAGCTTTACAGGGCCTGTCTGAACTTGAAATGTGCTGAGCTCTAGGCCAACTGCCGAAGAAGAGAAGACGACCATTAGACCCAAAGGAGGTTGTGGCTAACAGACCATGCAAGCTCTCCTGGTCTAATCTCTACTTTCTGGGTCTGCTCGGGGTTACACCTGGTTTTGGTGCCAGGTCTGAGATTAGCATCAAGGGATCCAGACTCTCAGTCTACTCTATTTAATATTCAGCAAGGTTTATTTTCTCTCTCTCTCCTCAAAGAGGCCCTTCAAGTTTCTGCCTGTGACCCTGGTGGTTTTACCACTCCCTTTATGGGAAAGAGAGATGGAAGCCTTCCAGGTGAGTCACGGTTTATCTTTTCACAGAGCAAATACCTAGAGCAGTATAAGTTGGAAAAGTCCATTTTAGAGCATGCTGACCAGTGAATGACCTAAATGCAAATCCCCAGCAAGGTGTGGGATATTGGAAGGCATAAATACCTGAGATTGCAAAATGGGAACTGTTTATATAGCATTGCAGTTACCCAAGCAACAGAATTTTTGTGATTGTACAAACAAGAACTTTGTATTGTTTTCTTTATGACTGAATATTTCAAAAATAAATTAATAACCATTGACATACTTTTATTATCTCAAGTTTAAGTTTCTGAACTTAGAACAATCATTTTATTAGTAGCAAAGTTATTATATACATACCAATCAAAATAAATTATGTTTTTTATTGTTTAAGTAAATTTAGTAGGAGGTAAAATATCACATTTGAATTTTGGCAGAGCTTTAATTAATAGAATCGGGGATCTAAAGGAAACTGAGCATATTCCTTGTCATAGATTATTAAAAGAACATATTTGAGGAGCTCTGTAATGGTCAATTTTATATATCAGTTTGGTTCAAACATTACAATGAATGTTTCTCTGCAATTATTTTTGAAAAGCTAAATATTGAAATTAATAGCTTGAGTAATGGTGGGAGTGACGGCTCATTGGATAAAGTACTTAGCATGTAAGTGTGCATCCCTAAGCTAAGATCCCCAAAAGGACAAATAGCATAAAGGAAATTTTTTAAGTCCTTCTATGGTGAGATGGGAAATGGAGTCAGAAAGATCTTTGAAAGCCTGCAGGCCAGCATACATAGCAGTGAACAAGAGACCCTATCTCAAACAAGGCAGCGGGTGAGGACTGACACCAGAGGAAGTGCTCTGACCTCTCTGTGTATGCTTTGGCAGGTGCACACCCTTGCTCACATACACACAAACACAAGCACACATGTATACACAGCTGGAGTTTGGGGAGAAGGTGGAGGAAATGGGAGGGGGGAGGAAGTAGGAACTGGGGTTGATATCTAAAATGAAAAACATAGTTTGTTTTCTTTGTTGAAAAAAGTAAGAAAAAAGACCAAGTAATGCACACTGATCTTGTGCCTGTGGGTAAGCATTATTTATCAATTAAAACTACATTGGGACTTCATCTTACCCCAGTCAAAATTGCAGCGATTAAGGGATGAATATAATAAAAGGCTGGTCCGCCTCATAGAGAGGCTCATTTATGCCTCCCGATAGCTTACTCTGGAACATCAGCTTTCTTCTGACCTTCGGACTAGACAAAACACTGACTCCGTCTGCGTCTCAGCCTTGCAGATTGCAGATCTCAAACACTGCCAGTCTCAATAATCATGTGCCAAATTGCTTATAATTCTTTTCAGGCACATATGTGTGCACATATACACACATACATGTTGTTGGATGTATTTTGATACAAGCATCTATTGCATGTTGAGAATTACTATAAACTTCAAAGCAGAGCAATAAGAAAGGTACTATCCTGTTGATTTTAAGGATGAAAAAGTACGATCAAGGTAAGTTTTAGTGACTTAGCCCAAGGACTGAGTGCTAAGCGCTATGTCCAGGGTTCAAACGCAAACCCATGTGCTCTCAAAGCCTACATTCAACACGTTACTCTCCTGTCTCCCCAGAGACTTATGCCGTTTTCCTTCCAGCTTTACACAGCTCTTCCTAAAATGTCTTTTTCCACCCTGCTGCCTCGGTAATACAGTAGAGTGGTCAGAAGTAAAACCTGCGTCAATGCGTCAGATCTGTGCTGAGCTCCAGGAACTTGCTCTTGGACCTGACTGATTTCTATGTGTCACTGCCTTGAGGGGAAACAATTGCCTTTGATTTTTACTGAAAAGAGACCACACCCCAGATTACTGTACTCATATTAATACTTCAACAAAAAACCTATGTAAGTTTACTGTTCATGCCTTGATCTGCACCTGCTCATGGCTCTTCGGTGCTTTTATTGGGGCGAATCAAGGTTTCCATTCAGTAACCCAAAGCTTTGTAAAGCACTTCCTTGGTGTGTGGTGTGGTGCATGGACATGTTTCCATACACCAGATCGCAATGGGCTCAATCGTATACGGATATTAATAAAAAGTTACAAATACAATGAAGGAGGAAGGATGACGGACTACTTCGGTACGCAGAGATCTCATCCTGAAGAACTGTCTTTGAAGTCAAGAAGATGGGTGTCTGCATCAGAGATGGAGCGGGTAGTGAAGCCGAGAACGACAGTCGGGCGCCAATCCTCAGGACTCTCAGCTTGGCTATTTTTAAGTCAAATGACTTGAAATGTGTCAAGTATTCTTGTTTTAATTAAGAATAAAGGCCATGGAGAATGAGAGGTTTGGGAGGTTTTGTTTGTTGGCTTGCTTGCTTGTTTGTGGGGGTTTGGGTGTTTTATTTTAACTAAAACAAGTTTTTGGCTATCGAAGCATGATGAAATGCACCCAGAAGCTTTTGTTCAGTCACGAAACATTTTTCATCATCCTAATGGACAGTCCAAATTTTCCTTTGTTTAGATTTTTAGTACTTACATGCATATACATCCTGCACGTGTGTATTTCTGTGAGATAATGTAGGTACCATGCATATTTGTGCATGCATGTATGTTATGTACGGAAATATTTGTCTCAAGCTGATTTGAATGGAAAGTTCTGTATAGTTTACAGGTAAATTCCATAACTATTTTTCTATTTCAATAATAGACCTATAGAGCATCAATAAAATCATAACAATTATTTTGCATCATGACATTTTTGTAGAGTGCTAGAGAGTTAAGAACACTATGATTTTCCAGAGGACCCAGGTTCAATTCCCAGCACTCACATGGTCACCCACAACCACCTGTAATTCCAGTTCTAGGAGTTTCAATGTCGTTTTTGGCCTGTGTAGGCACCAGGCAATCACATGGTACAGATATATATGCATGAAAAACACCTATACACATAAATTTTAATTTTAAAAAGGAAGACTCTATAATGTTTGGTACAAAGAAATTTAAATATTGACCTATTAGTGAATGTTTTGAAGTACACTGAATTATATTTGAACCAGTTGTTAAGGCAAAGTATTATTTTTCTTTTTAAAGTCTTTTTATTTTATATCCCAGAGCAATATCCCTTCCCTCCTCTCCTCCCAGTCCCTCCCCCCAAACCCCCTCTGCCCTCCCCCATCCACTCCTTCTCCTTTTCTATTCAGAAAAGAGCAGGCCTCCCACTGATAGCAACAAAGCATGGCCTATCAAGTAGCAAGTTGTGGTAGGACTAAGTACCTCCCCTTGTATTAATGAGAACTAGGTTATCAAAGCCAGTCAAAGCATTAGGGACAGGCCCTGTTCCCACTGCTAGGACTTCCACAAGTAGAACAACCTACACAACTGTCACATAAATATAGAGAGCCTAGGTTGGTCCCATGCAGGTCCTGTGAGTTCTTATGAGCCCAGGTGTTTTGATTCTGTGAGTTTTCTTGTGATTTGACCAGAAGTTCTTAAATTTTTTTATTACTTTGTGTGTCTGTATCTGTGTGTGTGTCTCTGTGTTCTTGTGACACATGGTCACACACACACACACACACACACATATCATTCACACATATACACAGTGCCAATGGTGCCAAAGAGCATGTTCATTTCCCTGGAGCTGGAATTACAGGTAATCATAAACTACCCAATGTGGGTGATACGAATTGAACCTCAGTCTTCTGGAAGAGCAGCAAGAACTCTTAAACACTGAGCCATCTCTCCAGCACCATGACTAGGTCTTTGAATGACAGAAAAGGCAATGGAGAAGGTTTAAAAGACAATGGTGACATGCCATAAGAGGAGGCTTAAAGACAAGGAAAAGGATGGCATAGCATAGAACTATGAGAAAGCTCTCCTTTGGAACCCACCATCTTGTAAGACATGCAGTAATGAATAGGTAAAGAGACACTCGGGATTATTCAGGGCAGACTGGAGGTTGAGATTTAAGCTTTTCATATGAAAAAATATAATAAGCTTAATGCCACTGAGAATGTAAACTGGTGTGACCACTATAGGAATCAGTATGAAAATTGTTTTGAAAAAACCACTAGGATTACAACCACCATCTGACTCAGCTATAATACTCCAGGACATATACACAAAGGACTCTATCCTACCACAGAGATACAGTCATGTTCATTGCTGCTATGTTGACAATAGCAAAGAAATGGAATAAATATAAATGTCCAACAGTCGATAAATGGATTTTAAGAAGTGGTTTATATGCACAGTTAAATTTTATTCAGCCACAAAGAAAAATGAAATTATGACATTTACAGGAAAATGGATAAAACTGGAAATTATGATGTTAAATAAGGTTAACAGATCACAAAGACAAAAAAACATATTTTCTCTCGTTTTCAGACTCTAATTTTTAATTTTATATGTATGTATGAGGTTGTGAACATAAGTCACAAAGCTAGAAAGGAGAATAAAGAATATTAAGGTGAGGGACGATGTGTGATGGGGGAGAAAGAGAGCTACAAAGAGAAATGGGAGCTCTCAGGACAGCTGTGTGCATGAAAATACCACTGTGAAACCTATTAATCTGTCCACTAATATTTTTTAAAAACTACAAAAAGACCACAAGCATGTTTTTAAAGAACAGTATAGTAAAAAATGTGTTTTAGGAGTATTAGTGTCATTTTCATAAGTAAAATAGAAATGATCCAGGCTTCCTGACATCCAAAACTAGCTTAGCTTCACAGGATGCAAGGAGACATCAGGCTCCGCTCATCCTTATTCAGCGAGCAGGCTTGTTCATGGAGGATTAGTGAGTGACGCTGATACCATCCACAAACCCATAACATAATGAAAACTTAAAGACTATAAACAGAGAAATAGAAGAAGAAATACCGCAAGCATTGAAAGGTAGTCAGTATGGTTTTGTGTAAGAGATGCAAGGGAAATCACCAGGATATTATCAATTTGCCTCTTGTTTGAGTCTTTTCACGCATAACAATTTTGACCTAATCTGCTCCATATTTCCAATTCCAAATAGCTAAAAATTTGACGATGCTATTGACAGATATTGACAATCTATAGCAGCAGGTGACTGGAGAATAAATGAGTTCAGTTATGGGCAGGACACATTTGAACAGAAGACACAGTATTCAAATGCAAATGTTTAGAACTCAGCTGAACATACCTATGAAGACACTGAAGGAAAAGGAAGGTCTGGGTCTATATATAAGCTGACTGTGTTTTTCAGCATTTGTTCATCTTCCAGTTATTAAAAACTTACATTAAGGTACATATCAATTGCATTTGAGAATTTTTATTAAAATGTTTATTTTTACTTTAGTTCAAATAAACTAAAAACTTCTATTTGCTTCAAAGTTGTATGCCGTGGAATAATGCTTCTACATACTATGAGTATGTATTACTCTCATTGGTTAATAAAGAAGCTGATTGGCTTATAGCAAGGCAGGATAAAGTTAGGTGGGACAATCAACCTGAGGTTTCTGGGATGAAGAGAGGCAGAGTCAGGAGAGACAATAGCCAGCCACTGAGGAAGCAGAACACATAGAAAATGAGGTAACAAGCCATGAGCAAGTGGCAAAGCATAGGTAAGAAATATGGGTTAGTAACTGATGGAAGCAGATGCAGAGACCAACAACCAAGCACCAGGCCAAGCTCCTAGAGTTCAGTTAAAGAGAGGGAGGGGAGATTATATGAGCAAGGGAGTCAAGATCATAGCAGAGGAACCCACAGAGACAGCTAAACTGAGCTCACGGGAATTCACAGATTCTAGACCTACAGTTGGGGAGTCTGCATGGGACTAGACTGGGCCCTCTGCATGGGTGACAGTTGTGCAGCTTCGTGTTTTGTGAGCCCCTGGTAGTGGGACCAGGATCTATCCCTGGTGCATGAGCTGACATTTTGAAGCCCATTCCCTATGGAGGGATGCCTTGCTCAACCTTGATGCATGGGGGAAGGGGCTTGGTCCTGCCTCAACTTGATGTGCAAGGCTTTGTTGACTCCCCCATTGTAGTAGGGAGCTGCGGGCCTCTTCCCATGAGCCGGGAGGAGGCCTTCCCTTTCTGAGAAGTGGATAGTGGGGTACTGAAAGGAATTCAGGAGAGCAGAAGGAAGGGAGGGAGTGAAAACTGTGGTTGGTGTGTAAAATGAACAAAAAATATATAAAATTTTAAATTTTAAAAAAGAAATATGGATTAATTTAAATATAAGAGTTAGTAACAAGCCTGAGCTATTGACTGAGCATTTATAAGTAATATTAAGCCTCTGAGTGGTTATTTGGAAACTGGTGGGCAGGAGAAAAACATCTGACTACAGTTGCAATTTTAAAAAATAGAAAGAAAAGAAGTTGAATTTGAAACATAAGCAATGTTTTTAATCTATGTCAAAGCACTCCTGCACAGATGCAGTGATAACTGGTGTCAACATTTTTACTGTAAAACATCATGGCAAAACTGAATTTTACATAGAGAGGATGGTAGCAGGGCTTTCCTCCAAAGATGAAGAGCACTTCAGTGTTTCCTTCAATGGTGAGAATTTTTCAGAAGACCCAAAACCCTTATGATTGTTTCTTTTGTGTATTGAAAGGCTCCCCTGAAGGTAACCAAGAGCAATGTCAATGTCTTGTAATATTTGCGATAGAGAGAGTCTATCAGAGACTATTGCTGAAGCCACCACATATTTTAAATCAGAACAAGGAAAAATCAAGCTGGCACTGATCTGGAACCTTCATCCCTACTGGCTAGTTTTCAAAGCACTGAAAAATACTATGTATGAAACCACAGTAGAAAAGCAATCATGAATCATACCCATATGTGAACCCCACAAACTACAACAATGACTGGCCTGGCAAGACACGCCCACTGGTGTGATAGTAGCACAAAAATCATAGGAGTAACCATCCACTTTTTAGCTGGATTTAAGTACTGCCTCACAATACAAAACCCATACCTATCCTCATTATTGGGCCAAGATAATGTGACTAGATAGATCATAGTATATAGTAAAGAAATTACCACTGTTCACTGTTTTATTGCTAAATGAACATAGTCCTAAACCAACTCCTAATAGCTTTTCTTTTCCATAAGTCAGTGAATCTCTCAACCCTAATCTTAGAAGCTTGTATTTGCAGTAATGTAGAAGGAGCTGTGGGCCGGCCTGGGAGCTGCGGGCTGTGTTCCTGCCACCCCAGCTGCACCGAGAAGATTCTAACCTACGTCCATCCTGGGTCGGAGCTTCATCGCATCTGCCTCTGAGAGGAGCTGCCCTGCATCTGAGCTCACTTCCTCTTCCTCCCAGCATTCTGTTCTGTTTACTCCACCCACCTATGTTCTAACCTATGAGGGCCAAGCAGTTTATTTATTAGCCAATGACCTTCCTTGCGGCACGCAACTCTGCCAGCAGAGAAGACGACCACAATAGGATTCTTCTTGGAACGTACTTTATTGGAGCACAGAAGACTGAAGATAAGATGGAGGCAAAAAGACCCCGAGCCCGACCGCGCGGGGAATATATACAGTGCCTGGTCCGCCTATGATGTGTCATTGCTTGATTGGCTCGGCCCACACTGATGCAATTGCGTGAGCAAGACGTGTGAGCAATTGATAGGTGGATTCAAACCACTCTTGGGCCGGTAGCGAGCGTGCGCAGAAGTTGTTTACTACTAGGGACACTAGCAAATGGCGGCAACGGGCTTAGTGCCAGACCCTGTGAACATGACAGCTGACAGCGCCGAGGTGCGCAAAGCGCCTGGCGCGCGCAGAGCACCGTGGCGCGCTACATCGGAACATGACAGCTGACAGCGCCGTGGTGCGCAGAGCGCCGTGGCGTGCTACACTTCCTCCATCACGGTAATTAGTAACTAGATCCACAAACTAGCCAAGATACAGATAACATGAGGGTGAAGAATGTTCAGTCCCAAAGGAACATAGATATTGCACCAATACCTCCCTCCAAGGCTTAGGTATTATTATGGAAGAGGAGGCTGGAAAATAATAAGAGCCAGAAAATATAGATGACTGCAAGGAAACATTACCCTCTGGAAACAATAGGGAAAATGCACATATAAACTCACACTGGTACTGACAGCATGTACAATACCTGTGAAAGTCCAAGCCAGACCAAAAACCATCATGGAAAACAAGTTAGACACGCAATTCCACACCTATCCATGGAGCTATTGGCAATGTTTAGCTGGAAGAGAAAGAGACTTTTCTCTAAAATGTAACCTATAGTCAAATCAACCCTGTTCCATTGAAAGACCACACATACAAAAATATTTGGACAGCGTGAATTGGTCTTGTGGGCTTTAAAAAATGTGGGGTACACAAAGTGGGAAAAGAAGAGCAATAAGTAGGTTTAGAGAAAATTGGGGAAGCGAAGATGAATATAACCCAAACACCTTGTATAAAAATACTCAAAGAACTAATAAAATATTTTCAAAGGCCCCATGTAGCTAGTGGTTGATGATGGAAAAAAGACTCTCTCTCTTCCACTCTCTCTCTCCTTCCTCCCTCCATTTCTCCCTCCTTCTTTTTTCCCCTTTTCTCTCACCCCAGGACTGAATCCAGAATTGTATTAATAATACATAACAATAATATATAATATACAATATAATAATATAATATACAATATATAGTCAAGATAATAATCTCAGAAAAATGAATCACACACTGATTACAAACTTTGAACCACCTAGCTACTTATTATTTATAAATATTCTATATACTAAATTTGTATTTTATTTATAACTTGATTTTTTAATTTTCACTATGGTCCTTTTATACATTTTTAACTCTTATCTTAAAAGAATACTTTTGGTTAAGATTATTACTTATAATTCATTGTTTTCACATCCAGGAGAAAAATATTGAAATGTGTTCATCAAAAATTTCATAATTTAACAAAACCTCAAAAGTTTTCCAGAAGTTTTCAGAACAAAAAATATGATCAAATCACTTAAAGCAAAGCCAAGATTTCCATTGGAGTAGTCACCATTTTCTTAGGCTGTCAAGCTATTAAGAAAAACATGATAGTCAATTTGTAAAACTAAACGACATGTTTTTCAGAAGAAAAAGTCCGTGTATAAATTAGATTACAGTGACATTTTGCTAACAGGCAGTCCCCTAGAATTTGCAATTCAATGTATGCCATTTGATTTAAGACCCTTCCGAGTTTGTTCTCCATAGGAGCATGTGGCACAGCCTTACCTAGAGAGACACTCAGACAGAAGTCTCATGGAATCTGTAAAACAGACTTGAGATTTAAACATATTTCAGGACTCTGAGCATTCCTTTTCTAGTGAGAAGCCGAAGGAGGGAGAACATGAGCAAGGAAGTCAGGACCACGAGGGGTGCACCCACCCACTGAGACAGTGGGGCTGATCTATTGGGAGCTCACCAAGGCCAGCTGGACTGGGACTGAATAAGCATGGGATAAAACCGGACTCTCTGAACATGGTGGACAATGAAGGCTGATGAGAAGCCAAGGACAATGGCACTAGGTTTCGATCCTAATACATGAACTGGCTTTGTGGGAGCTTAGCCTGTTTGGATGCTCACCTTCCTGGACCTGAATGGAGGGGGGAGGACCTTGGACTTCCCACAGGGCAGGGAATTTGGACTGCTCTTCAGACTCTAGAGGGAGGGGGAATGGATTAGGGGGAGGGGGAGAGGAGTGGGGAGAGGGGGAGGGGAGTGGGGGGAGGGACAGAGGAGTGGGAGGAGGGGGAGGGAAATGGGAGGCGGGGAGGAGGCAGAAATTTTTTTCAACAAAAAATAAAATAAATAAAATAAAAAGAGTGCCAGAGAACAGGAGCAGATTACAAACTAAAAATATAATAATGTCTTGCCAAAGAAACAATGATGCTTACGACTATTCCAAAAGCAAAAGCAATGAAACATTTTTAAAGACTTTTTCAAGATATTTTTAATTGCCTGGGTCTGAGTGAGGGTATGCGCAGGAGTCCAGACCAGATGGCTGGGTCAGAGTGGGGGGATGTGCAGAAGTATACCTATAGAGCCCAGACCAGATGTCTGGAGCTGGAGCAAGAGGAAATTCGAACTGCTGGGCATGCGCGCTGAGAACAGAGCGCAGTCCTCTGGAAGAGCAGTACAGGTGGGTCATCTTCCCAGGCCCGTATACTGACTTAGCCTTCGAATTTTGTTCTGGAACATGCGGAGTTAAATTCTTGGACTCATAACCCATCTAGTATGCAAGGTCATGTCTTCCTGCCTCTGCAGAGCTGGAATTGTTGGGATTATTAACTTCTGTTCTTAAAAGTGTTTCTTAGAGTGTTCCTACTTGTGCTATCTAGCACCCAGTATATTGCTCTCCAAAGAGGGTCACATACATCACAAGAGACAGAAGCTAACACACTAGAGAATGAGAACATGTTTTAGAACTTACGTTGGTTCTTATACCACGAAGTAAAATCTATTTGAAGCATGACATAAAGGGAATTTTCACTAAGGCCATGTATGAATTATCATCATCCGGTCTCCTGGGGGGATATTTTGTAATGAACAGATCAGTGAAACTGTCACTCATCAGACCACAAATGGACTGAATTATCTAGACACATTCTTTTTTATATTATCACCAAAAACGTAACCTTAAAAGAGTACTGGAGATTGCAGGTGGGGCTAATACAAGAAATAAGGAAATGGAACAAGGACGCTTCTCCTTAAAACCAAATGCTTTGTCAAGTATACCACGAGATTTTTAATTTTTTTCCAATAGCCCTAACATTAAAAATCAGTTTATTCATGGATTACATCCAGTAGAATTAAGAACAATTTTTCCTCAACTATATTAACTTAAAACAAGTTTTAAAAATCATTTTAATGAAAAGACACAATATTTTATGAGAAGTGCTACAATGGTAAGATGTTAATTTTTATAGGGATCTGTTGAGTTCTTCTAAATACTTCGACCTACAAAGTTCCCTGTGAAACTTCCCTGATACAGAGCCATGCATTTGTACATGAACTCTTCCTGTGCTGGGAAACTGGTCTATTCCACTCTGGGGAATTATCATAAAATACTTTCTTTTAGCAAATTGGATTCTGTGCACTTGTAGCTTCTTTTTCTTGACCACTCAGATATTTCCCAAGGTGAATATTACCCGTTCCTCTTACAAGACAACTTTACTCTCCATTTTAATTCCAGTGTCTTGGCTTGGGACAGTTTCTAGTTTGCTCTTTTTTTGCACATAACACATCAGTCACAATTGGAACTAGCCAGGGTGGCAGGCAGTTAGTTAATAAGTACAAACAGAGCAAGACAGGTAAGATCTTGTTCTCATAGAGCTTAGTCCACTGGAGTAGCCACAACAAACTTTTAGCTTGCAATAAAATAAGTAATTAAGGAAAATATGAAATAGATATAGATCTAAACAGAGAAGTATATAATCACAGGGCAAAAGCATGACTTGGTGGCCACCAGGGATTGGGATCAGAATAGCTCAGTTAAGAATGTTACATTTATGCCAAGATCTAGAACTTGTCAGGCAGTGGCACAGCTAAAGAAATAACCCTGAGGTCTGGCAGGAGAAGAAGAGAGACAAGGGAGGAGAATAGTACAGAAAGTGCTGGAGAAACAGCAGGGATGAAGTAATGAAGGGTTTTGTATCGCATGCTAACAGTGTGTTGATTTCTTAGTGAATACCCTCAGCTGTGCCATATTCATGCTGAAATCCCCACTGGCTTCCTTTCACAGTTCCATAACCATTGCTGTGACTTCCAACACCCAATCTTTATACAAGTTCTAGAATTTGCTGCCACAAATTCCAACAGTGAGTGTCCCTTCCACCTGCTTGCTCTCTTTCCCCTCATCCTTCTCCTCATCTTCTCCAAAGAATCGACCTCTGCTATACAGAAGTCTATAAAACTCGTTTTTTCCACAATCCATAAGCTCTGTTGATTCTTGTCTCTCCTCCAGCCCCTCACGAGGCATTTCCTCACTGAATGACAGGGTAAAAACATTTCTAGAGTTTTAAATTTAAAGTGTAAGTCATTTCTAGAAATGACAAATTTGAAATGCCTATCCAACATCTAATACTCTGGTATTTGGAGTTTGTAAGTATCTCAAAGACAAAAAGAAAAACAGGAAAAGCAGAAATCACAGGGTGTCAGACAACTTTGTAGTTTAAGTAGTGCAATAAGCGTCCTAAAATCAGTTTTACATGAAATGACATTCAGGAATTTCAAAGCCCTCATAACCTTTCTCTCTGCCACTTCACTTTCAAAATAAAACTTTCAGGTTTCCATGACATGCAACCCTATATCCACAAAAAAAGAAATGTTTTTTGCTTGAACTTTGTACAAGAAGACTTTGCTGACCTATTTTCTTTTAATTACTATGCAGTTATTCCTTGATTAATGGCATACGTGTTGACACAGGGTTCACGGTTTATTAAATACTTCTAGGTACTCCAATGGAAATAAGGATTTGTATTAAAACTGAACTTGGAATCTTGTTTTTAATTGATTATTGAGGCAAAGTTAAACTCATCAGTTAAATAACATTGACTCCAAGGTGAACCACATTCAATGTGTATTTTGGAGTCTTGGATTGAACTCTCTTTTCCCAATAATTACTGTGTAAATTGATACTGGTGACAAACTAGTTTTAAATGTGCCAAAGAGCCTATGAAATACTGCCCCAGCAGTCCTCCTGGAACTTGCAGAGACTACCTGTCCTCAGGTACTTAAAATATTTGACAGTACATCTTCCTAAAGATTAGAGATATTATTAACACTTACTAGTATAGTACAGAAAATAGGCTGAACTCCTTATTATCTTATAAGCTTACACTTATTTGATATGAAAAAATTAACTTTTGGTGGGATATGTAATAAATTCCAGTGATTGAATTATATCCATATAAAAATATTAAAGTGAATTTTAATATCCAGTTCCATAGAATATGGTATTATTAGGTAACAGTGGCCTAACAGAAGGGATGAAGTTAAAATGGGGCCATTAGAGTGATCCCAAACCCAACATAATTAATTCACTTATAAGAGTATATACTCAGAAAGACAATGATGGAATGGAATAAGAAAGCAGCCAGCGCCGGGCGGTGGTGGCGCACGCCTTTAATCCCAGCACTTGGGAGGCAGAGGCAGGTGGATCTCTGTGAGTTCGAAGCCGGCCTGGTCTACAAGAGGTAGTTCCAGGACAGGAACCAAAAAAAGCTACGGAGAAACCCTGTCTCGAAAACCAGAAAGAAAAGAAAGAAAGAAAGAAAGAAAGAAAGAAAGGAAGGAAGGAAGGAAGGAAGGAAGGAAGGAAGGAAGGAAGGAAGGAAGGAAGGAAGGAAGGAAGAGCCGGGCGGTGGTGGCGCACGCCTTTAATCCCAGCACTCGGGAGGCAGAGGCAGGCGGATCTCTGTGAGTTCGAGACCAGCCTGGTCTACAGAGCTAGTTCCAGGACAGGCTCCAAAACCACAGAGAAACCCTGTCTCGAAAAACCAAAAAAAAAGAAAGAAAGAAAGAAAGAAAGAAAGAAAGAAAGAAAGAAAGAAGGAAGGAAGGAAGGAAGGAAGGAAGGAAGGAAGGAAGGAAGGAAGGAAGGAAGGAAAAGAAAGAAAGAAAGAAAGAAAGAAAGAAAGAAAGAAAGAAAGAAAGAAAGAAAGAAAGAAAAAAAGCAGGCCGCTACAAACAGGGAAAAAAGGTCTAGAAAATTCTCCACAGCCCTCAAAGGAAACCAGCCTGGCAAACAATTTGATTTCAGCTTCCTTCCAGGAGAACATGGAAACATTACCCTGCTGTTGTCCACATGGTGGTCCAGTGTTGCAGTTGCCCTAGGAATTTGTAAAGATTAGAGAGAGCTCATATAACTTAATGATTTTTGAGAAGTTACATTCTGGCTACATATCTTTAAGGGCATTTTAGTAGTAAATATTTTAACCTGGTACAAGGTCACTGAAATTGGAAATTGAAGCCAAATCAAACTAATGACCATTCTATAAATTTACTAAACCAAAAGACCCAGACAAAAGGCATCTGCAAAGTGGCTACCTGTTTGCCCACTGGCACTTCTCCAAGGAATACGAAAAAGAACTCTTTTAAAGAAACTCTTCTTTGCTTCCTTACTTCTGGCTACCAATAAACCCATCATTTTATCCAGGTTCTTCTTTAATATACCTTCCTTTGAAATCTTTTGCTCAGGGATGGTAATGCCTCCAGACAATCCTTTATTGTATAAGATTGTTTTGGCTATCCTGGGTTTTTTGTTTTTCCATATAAAGTTGATTGTTGTCTTCTCCAGATCTGTGAAGAATTTTGATGGGATTTTGATGGGGATTGCGTTGAATCTATAGATTGCTTTTGGTAGAATTGCCATTTTTACTATGTTGATCCTCCCAATCCAAGAGCAAGGGAGGTCCTTCCATTTTCTGGTGTCCTCTTCAATTTCTTTCTTCAAAGACTTAAAGTTCTTGCCAAATAGATCTTTCACTTCCTTAGTCAGAGTTACCCCAAGGTATTTTATGCTATTTGTGGCTATCGTGAAAGGTGATGCTTCTCTGATTTCCCTCTCTGCTTCCTTATCTTTAGTGTATAGGAAGGCAACTGATTTTTTTGGAGTTGATTTTGTAACCTGCCACATTCCCAAAGGTGTTTATCAGCTGTAGAAGTTCTTTGGTAGAGTTTTTGGGGTCGCTTATGTATACTATCATATCATCTGCAAATAATGAAAGCTTAACTTCTTCCTTTCCAATATGGATCCCCTTGATCCCCTTATGTTGTCTTATTGCTATTGCTAGAACTTCAAGCACTATATTGAAGAGGTATGGAGAGAGTGGACATCCTTGTCGTGTTCCTGATTTTAGTGGGATGGCTTTGAGTTTTTCTCCATTTAATTTAATGTTAGCTGTCGGCTTGCTGTAAATAGCTTTTACTATATTTAGGTATGACCCTTGTATCCCTAATCTCTCTAAGACCTTTATCATAAAGGGATGTTGAATTTTGTCAAATGCTTTTTCAGCATCTAATGAAATGATCATATGGTTTTTTTCTTTCAGTTTATTTATATGGTTGATTACATTGATAGATTTGCGTATGTTGAACCAGCCCTGCATCTCTGGAATGAAGCCTACTTGATCATAATGGATAACTTTTCTAATGTGTTCTTGGATTCGGTTTGCCAGTATTTTATTGAGAATTTTTGCGTCGATGTTCATGAGTGAGATAGGCCTGTAATTCTCTTTCTTGGTTGGGTCTTTGTGTGGTTTTGGTATCAGGGTAACTGTAGCTTCATAAAAGGAATTTGGCAATGACTCTTCTGTTTCTATATTGTGAAATACATTAAGAAGTATAGGTATTAGCTCTTCTTGGAAGTTCTGGTAGAATTCTGCATTGAAACCATCTGGTCCTGGGCTTTTTTTGGAAGGGAGATTTTTGATAACTGTTTCTAATTCTTCGCGACTAACGGGTCTATTTAGATCGTTCACCTGGTCTTGGTTTAGGTTTGGTATATGGTACTTATCTAAAAAAGTGTCCATTTCTTTTGCATTTTCCAGTTTTGTGGCATACAGGCTTTTGTAGTAAGATCTAATGATTCTCTGAATTTCCTCTGTGTCTGTGGTTATGTCCCCCTTTTCATTTCCGATCTTATTTATTTGCGTGTTCTCTCTCTGTCGTTTAATTAGTTTGGATAGGGGTTTGTCAATCTTCTGACTTCAAACTCTATTACAGAGCTACAGTACTGAAAACGGCTTGGTACTGGCATAAAAACAGAGAAGTCGACCAATGGAATAGAATAGAAGACCCTGACTTTAGCCCACAAACCTATGAACACCTGATTTTCGATAAAGGAGCTAAAAGTATACAATGGAAAAAAGAGAGCATCTTCAACAAATTGTGCTGGCAAAACTGGAGGTCAATCTGTAGAAGAATGAAAATAGATCCATATCTATCACCATGCACAAAACTCAAGTCCAAATGGATTAAAGACATCAATATCAGTCCAAACACACTGAACCTGATAGAAGAGAAAGTGGGGAGTACTCTACAACACATGGGCACAGGAGAACACTTCCTACGTATAACCCCAGCAGCACAAACACTAAGGACATCATTGAATAAATGGGACCTCCTGAGACTGAGAAGCTTCTGTAAAGCAAAGGACACGGTCACTAAGACAGAAAGGCAACCCACTGACTGGGAGAAGATCTTCACCAACCCCGCAACTGACAAAGGTCTGATATCCAAAATATACAAAGAACTCAAGAAATTAGACCGTAAAAGGTTAATCAATCCAATTATAAAATGGGGCACTGAGCTGAACAGAGACTTTTCAACAGAAGAAGTTCAAATGGCCAAAAGACACTTAAGATCGTGCTCAACTTCCTTAGCAATCAGGGAAATGCAAATCAAGACAACATTAAGATACCATCTTACACCGGTCAGAATGGCTAAAATCAAAAACACCAATGATAGCCTCTGCTGGAGAGGTTGTGGAGAAAGGGGCACTCTCATCCATTGCTGGTGGGAATGCAAACTTGTGCAACCACTTTGGAAAGCAGTGTGGCGGTTTCTCAGGAAAGTCGGGTTCAACCTACCTCTCGACCCAGCAATACCACTATTGGGAATATACCCAAGAGATGCCCAAACATACAACAAAAGTATATGCTCAACTATGTTCATAGCAGCATTGTTTGTAATAGCCAGAACCTGGAAACAACCTAGATGTCCTTCAATGGAAGAATGGATGAAGAAAGTATGGAATATATACATATTAGAGTACTACTCAGCAGTAAAAAACAATGACTTCTTGAATTTTGCATACAAATGGACGGAAATAGAAAACACTATCCTGAGTGAGGTAAGCCAGACCCAAAAAGAGGAACATGGGATGTACTCACTCATATTTGGTTTCTAGCCATAAATAAAGGACATTGAGACTATAATTCGTGATTCTAGAGAAGCTAAATAAGAAGGTGAACCCAAAGAAAAACATATAAGCATCCCCCTGAATATTAACCTTCATCAGGCGATGAAAGAAGACAGAGACAGAGACCAACATTGGAGCACTGGACTGAAGTCTCACGATCCAAAGGAGGAGCAGAAGGAGAGTGAGCACGAGCAAGGAACTCAGGACTGCGAGGGGTGCACCCACACACTGAGGCAATGGGGATGTTCTATCGGGAACTCACCAAGGCCAGCTGGCCGGGGTCTGAAAAAGCATGGGACAAAACCGGTCTCGCTGAATATAATGGACAATGAGGACTACCGAGAACTGAAGAACAATGGCAATGGGTTCTTGATCCTATTGCACGTAATGGCTTTGTGGGAGCCCAGGTAGTTTGGATGCTCACCTTAATAGACCTGGATGGAGGTGGGTGGTCCTTGGACCTCCCACAGGGCAGAGAAACCTGCTTGCTCTTTGGGCTGAGGAGGAAGGAAGACTTGATTGGGGGAGGGGGAGGGAATGGGAGGTGGTGGCGGGGAAGAGGCAGAAATCTTTAATAATTAAATAAATTAATTAATAAAAAAAATAAAAAAAAGAAATCTTTTGCTCATTCTGTATACAGAATTCGTCTTCATTACAAAAGAGCAGAACAAAAGAACGACCTACTCACTGCTTTCTTGTCTCTCCCATTGTCAACAGTAATTAATGATCCTATTAAAGTAACGTGGGTTTCATTTGAGTTTGGGTTGCTAAGGACTAAGGGTAACATGCAAATCAATAGAGCGTCAAGGAACTACTATGCCCACAAACCATAATCTGAGACAAACACCATATGACTCAGCCTGTGAAAATGTCTCTTAAAACTCCAAGGCCAGTTTGCAGTGCCAAGCCAATGCCAGCAGCTCAGACTTGTGAGCAAGAGGCTATGAAACTCAGAAGGATTTTGTCTTATTATCAAAACAGTTTCTGATTTGTCTTGGTTTTCACATGACCCTTCTAAAGAAAGATAAAGCTCAACAACAACAAAAATGTAAAAAAAAAAAAAAAATCTAGTTCAATGGGCGTGTAAGGGAATGTTACGTTAGGATCATATCTTAGATTTTAAAAAAGGTTCTCACTAAAGTCAATCACAGGAGTTTGAACCCCGGACCCAAGTAGCCTCCTACATCCACTAAAATATTTCATCATCTTATACAAATTTAAGTCAATCGTCTTTCATAAGGTATAAAAATCACATTTCTGTTTGTGTCATAACCTTCAATCATCCTTAATTCTCAGCATCTTGTACATCTACGGGGCTTTGCATTTGTTTACCTCTGATCACTGCCAGGGAGAGGTTTCTCTGTTTAAGGGTAGAAACAACCTTAGTCTGTAGGTGCAAACGCAGATGTCTAGAAGGTTTGATGGTATGTCAGTTTAGTTATGTGGCAATCCTAGGTTTCTCCTGGGACTAAAGACCTCTTCATATGGGCTTGACCATAGTAGATGTTTGTTGGTTTTGCTTGCGTTTTTGTTTAGCATGATCTTCAAATTTAATCGGAGAATGGTTGGTTCCAACCATAAGAGTCATGCCACCATTGCACCAAAGGACACATCTGGCCTGAAAGCTCAGTATTATAGCTCATAAAGTTCACAACTAGGCAAGACTGTTGATACCATTGCCCATCTCCCCTACCGTAGTAGCCTGCAGAGCTCCCTCCAGCACTGTGACACCTAGTCAACACAGAGAACACGTCCCCTCAGTGTCAGCTTGATTTTTCTTTATGTAGCCAACGTGTATGGTGTCATCAACAACCAAGAGAAATAGCAAGAGACTATATTGTTTGGGGAGTTTACAAGTCCTTCCCGACCAATAATTCCTACAGAGGAAGTGTACACCTGATCCCAGGATTTTTGTTTAGTAATCCGTTGCTTCTACAACTGGCATTATTTGTTTAGTGGCTCCGTTCCCTCTAAAACTAGAAAAAGCTCCTTTGCTAATTCATTTTTGTATCTCTTAAAGAAGTGCCAGTGGGTGTTGATATGAATGCTTTGCAAATGCCTTTTATTTGAGTCTTTTGATTTAGTAAAAAGAAATCCAACTTAAAGAATGCTCATAAATTTGATTTGACTTCAGTTTCCAATTTCAGTGACCCTTGGGTCAATTTATACTGCTTAGAAGAGTCCATTTTATATGATTCCATTTATATAAGATTCTAGAAAAAACAAAATTACCCTGTCATTAGTGAAATCAGCCATGTGGGGTATCTTCTCATGCTCTTCATTGTATTACCAGACAATAGATTTTGGATGGTTTCCTTATATCGTCTTCATTTTGATTAGCTCACCTGTTTCTTGATACCTTACTTCCCCCATACCTCTTCTCTTCCCTCTTTTGAAAATTATAACCCTCAATACACTCCTCCATTATGTACTACTATGCTCCTTACTTCAAGGTAAGATTATTGTGGAATAATCTTTTTGTACACTGACGTGGGATGTCCTTCTGTATATGTGTTGCTTTTATTGGTTGATGAATAAAACTGGGCCAATGGCTTAGCAGAGTAATGCCAGACAGGAAATTAGAACACAGAGAGAAAAAGAGAGTAGGTGAAATCAAGGAGGCATTATGTAGCTGCTAAAGGAGAAAGATGCCTGGAACCTTACCAGTAGGTAAGACTTGTGGTAATACTCAGATTAATAGAAATGGGTTAATGTAAGATATAAGAGCTAGCTAGGAATATGCCTAAGCTATTGGCCAAACAGTTTTGTAATTAATATAGTTTCTTTTTTGATTATTCAGATCTGGTCAGTCAGGAAATGAATGAACAGTCTCAATTCTACAGTACATTATGAAAATATGTCATTCTGGTTGATTTAATAAAAAGCTGAATGGCCAATAGCTAAGCAGGATTTCCAAACACAGAGGATGCTGGGAAGAAAAGGGGCAGAGATGCCAGGGATGTTGAGTAAGCAGCATGAGCATTGAGAAGTAAAGATGACCAAGCCATGCAAAAGAACATAGGTTAAAATATATGTGTTATTTTATTTTATAAGAGCTAGGAGTAGAGGGGAGGGTGGCGTAGAGGTGGGGGAAAGGTAAAGGGAGCAGGAGCAGCAGAAGGAGTGGGAAACAGTTTTGGCATGTAAAATGAGAAAAGATAGTATTTTAAAATAAATTAAAATAAAAAATAAAAAAGATGGAGCTTACCTAAATTAATAAATTTGTAAAAATTTAATGAGGGGATAGAGAGGTGGTTTAGGGATATAAACTGCTTTTGTGCATACATGAGAGCCTGAACTTGGATCCCCAGCAGCTATCTAAGAAAGTAGGTACAGCAACCTATGCCTATAACCCTAGTGCTATAAGACTGGGCAAAGGCAGGCAGATACCTAGACCTTTCTGGCCAGCCAGTCTAGCTGCAACAGAGAGTTTGAGGTTCATTTTAACCCTCAATACACCCCTCCATTATGTACTACTATGCTCTTTACTTCAAGGTAACCTATTGTGAGAGTACTAAATCTTTCAGATAACAGGAAGTCAGCTGAGACCCTGAGAGTTATCCTGAGCTTAGGAAACATCAAAGCCTGCCCCCAAAACAACACACTTTCCTCCAACAAGGCCATATCCACTCCAACAAAGCCACACCTCCTAATAATGCCACTCACTGTGAGATTATAGGAACCGATTACATTCAGTCTACCTCAGGGCCCAAGTTACTGCTGGAGAACATATATAGGATCATGGTCCTGCCGCAGTTGAGGTCTGTGTTGATGTCTGTTGCCCGTGTTAACACAGGGGCCCTGCAAACCGTGCATGTTGAAGTCTGAGGGTTGTGCTGAGCTGGTCCACCCCTCTCTGTCACTGAGAAAACTGGTTCTATCCATTATGGGAGATCTGGCCCTGATCCTCAAAGGAGAGCTAGCCACTACACTAGGGAAAGCTGACCCTATCCTTCATCATGGGTGGGAAAGCTATTTTTATCCCACATGTGAGAGGGATGGTCCAAGCAGCCTGGATTACCCAGCTCAGCTACCACTCAGGCCCATATCCAGGGCTCTGAATTGGCCCACCCCAACATCTGCCCCGTCTATGATCCGTTGGACCACATGAAGGTTTCTGGCCCTGAGGAATCATAGACATAGTGTCTCTTTAACTCAGGGCAACCGCAGGATATCTGAGAAGAATTTGGTGAGGTTCCAGTGTTGGTGGTGTGCCAGAAGCCAGAGGCCTTGAATCTTACCAACAATTCATTACACAATGAACATTTGCTAGTAAAGCTATTTGAACAAAAGGGTCTACTGTGTGAATCAATGCAGCTCCCAATGCCACCAAGATGAATGAGAGTGACGGAGAGACAGGAAAGATGGAGGAGCAAAGTGTTCTTGTTTGTTTGTGTGTGGGGGGGGGTGTGGGTGTGAGTGTTGATTTGCTTTTCTGTTGTTCTATTTTATTTTGTGGTTTGTCTTTTAAATAATAAGTTTTTTTCTTTATTTTATTCTTTTTTAATTAAAATTTCTGCCTCCTCCCCGTTTCCCATTTTCCTACCCCTCCTCCCACACATTGCCCCCTCCCCCCACTCCCCTCCCCCTCTCCCCATTTTTCTCCCCTCCCCCCCACTCCGTTCCCCCTCCCTCTCAATACTGAAGAGCAGTCCAAATTCCCTGCCCTGTGGGAAGTCCAAGGTCCTCCCCCCTCCATTCAGGTCCAGGAAGGTGAGCATCCAAACAGGCTAAGCTCCCACAAAGCCAGTTCATGTATTAGGATCGAAACCTAGTGCCATTGTCCTTGGCTTCTCATCAGCCTTCATTGTCCACCATGTTCAGAGAGTCCGGTTTTATCCCATGCTTATTCAGTCCCAGTCCAGCTGGCCTTGGTGAGCTCCCAATAGATCAGCCCCACTGTCTCAGTGGGTGGGTGTACCCCTCGTGGTCCTGACTTCCTTGCTCATGTTCTCCCTCCTTCGGCTTCTCACTAGAAAAGGAATGCTCAGAGTCCTGCAATATGTTTAAATCTCAAGTCTGTTTTATAGATTCCATGAGACTTCTGTCTGAGTGTCTCTCTAGGTAAGGCTGTGCCACATGCTCCTATGGAGAACAAACTCGGAAGGGTCTTAAATCAAATGGCATACATTGAATTGCAAATTCTAGGGGACTGCCTGTTAGCAAAATGTCACTGTAATCTAATTTTTACCTCGTGGTCCTGACTTCCTTGCTCATGTTCTCCCTCCTTCTGCTCCTCATTTGGACCTTAAGAGCTCAGTCCGTTGTTCCCAATTGGGTCTCGATCCATGGCCAGATGAAGGTTCTAAGGTGATATGCAAGATATTATAGGATAGGGTCTCTTCAGATTCCCTCTCCTCAGTTGCCCAAGGTACTAGCTGGGGCACCTTCAGCTTGGGCTGCAGGGTCTCCTGTGCTCTACTGGACACCGCCCTGCCTGACATGTTCTTCCTTTTGTCCCTGACTCATTGGGCTTCCAGGCGTCCCTGTTTAGGTGCTGAGGAGTTCCATCTGGATGGGTGAGGGTGTGCTATCCAAGGGTGGACTGTCCCGGAAGAGAGCACAAACCCCCCTCCCCCAGCTCCTGCTGCAGAGCTTTCTTTCCTAGACACGACCACCCCCCCCCCCAGCCTGCCTTGTCTGCAAGGTCACCAGAATCCAGGAATCCCGAAATAAGAAGAATTGTACACCCTATTCCAGAAGAATTAGAAGAATTCGACTCAAAAGTGAATTATATGAAAATAATAGAGGACCTTAAACAGGAGGTGAAAAACTACCATAAACAATTAGAGATTACAAACAAAAAGGTAGAGGAAATGAGTATATCTCTCAAAGATACCCAAGAAAACCAAGAGAAACAAGAAAAAGCAATCAAACAGGTAAGGGAAACGGTTCAAGACTTGAAGAATGAAATGGAAGTAATGAAGAAAACACAAACCGAGGGAAGGATGGAGATGGAAAATCTGGGTAAACAAACAGGAACTACAGAGACAAGTACTACCAAAAGATTACAAGAGATAGAAGAAAAAATCTCAGACACTGAAGATACCATAGAGAAAATAAACACACTGATCAAAGAAAACAGCAAAACTAACAAATTCTCATCACAAAACATTCAGGAAATCTGGGACACAATAAAAAGACCAAACTTAAGAATAATAAGGATAGAAGAAGAAGAAGAAGAAGAAGAAGAAGAAGAAGAAGAAGAAGAAGAAGAAGAAGAAGAACAGCTCAATGATCCAGAAAATATATTTAATAAAATTATAGAAGAAAACTTTCCCAACCTTAAGAAAGATATTCCTTTGAAGGTCCAAGAAGCATACAGAACACCAAATAGACTGGATCAAAGAAAAACATCTCCTCGCCATATAATAATCAAAACACAAAACATAGAATAAAGAAATAATATTAAGAGCTGCAAAGGAAAAAGGTCAAGTTACTTATAAAGGTAAACCTATCAGACTTACACCTGACTCTCTATGGAAACCATGAAAGCCAGAAGGTCCTGGATAGATGTACTGCAGAAACTAAGAAACCATGGATGCAAGACCAGACTACTATACCCAGCCAAGCTTTCGTTCACTATAAATGGAGAAAACAAAATTTTCCAGGATAAAAACAAATTTAAACAATACGTAGCCACAAATCCAGCCTTACAGAAAGTAATTGAAGGAAAATCACAACCCAAGGAGTCCACAATGCTCACAATAACTCAGACATCTAATGACCCTTCACCAGCATAAATAATAATTTTTTTTAGTTTGTTTTTATTTCTTTTTTAATTTTCTTTTGAGGGAGACTCTACAAGAGTGAAGGGTGAATACAGAGGAAACAGGAAATGAGTGGAATTGGGCTGCATTATGTGAAATTCTCAAAGACTCAATTAAAAAACTGTATTCAAATAGGATAATAAGGAGGATCTCATCCAAGAAGCTTCCTTGTGCAGCAGGAGTTGGTTTAATACAAGGATTCACAACTGATCAAAATGCAATGAATGAGTGACTAGGGAGTATTTGACCATAAATGGGCAATCTATATCATACCCCAAGGCTCAGGAACATCAAAAAAGAGTGGGAAGAAGGATTTAAATGACCAGAGATGAAAGAAGATTGCTTCAAAATAATGTCTTCTGGAAGTAATAGGGAGGTGCGCTTGTGAACTCAGAGCAGCTGTGGTTGTCTGCACAAGAGCTGCATAAGATCAGCTGATCAATATTCCAGCATGAATGAAGAAGAGCTTCACAAGGTCCGACCTGTAGCTGGGGAACTGTGGGCTGGGGAAAGGAGAGTCCGTCTTCTTCAGCAGTGTGGCCCATAGTAGGTAGCCCATGCTCCAGGTATTGGCACTCTATACTTAATACACATATGGGCAGCTCTGATTGGACTTGGATGATTATTTAAAAACAGAAATGAAATTTAGAGTAGAATAGGAGGTCTAAAAAGAGTTGGAGGAATGAATAAGGAGTGGATATGATCTAAATGCCTTGTATTTGTATTTGTGTATAAAGTTACCAAGAATAAAAAAATTAAATAATGTGGAGAAGCAAGTAAGGAAGACACCCAAAGTCAATTTATGCCCCCACATATGCACACACTGCAATGCACACATGCACGCACACACCACACAAACCTCAGAGAGACAGAAAATTATTGAACTTAAAACATCTGCATTTTCTCACATAAATTACATTTTCAGGAAATTTGCCTTAAAATACTCTCTAAATAATATATTTGCCATAGTGGTCCAGAGCTATACACCAAATATAACTGCTTTTAGTTTTCCTGAGCTTTAGAACCTGGTGGGTAACATACCACAGTTGGAAACCATTATCTGAAAGCTTTTTTCCACTAAAATTGTTTTTGAAGAATAAAATAAGTCAGCTACAATCCATAAATCCCTTTACTTAGTAGCACCTGTGCTCATATATGTAGAGAACACTGTCCATATATAGATACACATACACATTACATATACTCATAGAGATGAATGTATAGGTAGCTTATAAAAAGCTTGCTTTCTTATTATTTGGCATGCTAACTTACTGGTGCATGTAATTTAAAATGTCCCCAAATTAGTATTTTTACAATAGTATTAATTTTTCTCCTCCAACATTGTAATTTAGGAATTATTTATTGCTATCATAAATCTATGACTATAAAGAAGTCCAATTTTGGCTCCCATTGCATTCTCATGGCTTTAGATAAGAGCACAAATTGTTTTCCCAGTGGCCTTGCTGCTTAGAGCAAGTGTTACATGCTGCTGTGATTTCCATAGAATCCCAAGAAACATTAGCCTCATATTACCCTTGTACTCAGCATTATGTAATTATGTTATGTCATCATTTACTGAACATTTATCAGGCAATAAAAGTGAATAAATCTGAGGGCATTATTTAAAGTTGTGATTCCCAAACTTGCTTGTTCATAAGGTCTGTCGTTCCCTCACTCATGAGACCTAGAAACTATAACTCTTTTCGGGTCTATATTGGAAGCTAGGCTTTCCCTAATCTTCCTCACAGCTGGAGACTGTCAAGACGAGCCAAGTCTAGGAAGTAAAGTCATAATGTGAGTTGTAGAGTTTACCTCAGAGACTCAGCAGATAGTTTCCAAAGTTCTTTGACACATTTAATACACTTTGAATTCAGAAGGTTTCTCTCACTCCCATACATCCCCTCCTTTCCTCCCTCCATTTAATCATTCCCCTTCCCATATCCCTGATAATTGGAGAGGAGGAAGTAGGTGACATCTTCTACAGAGAGGCAGCTTAAGTCAATGTGACATTGTCTGATGTTAAAAATAAGGGTGTCTACATCCATTAGTTTTAAGTAATCTTGTTTGTCTACATCACTTAGAAACTTCAATCTAGGACCCTGCAGTCCATTTACCATATGTATTCTGTCATATGCTGTAGGAGGAGACCGCTTCTTGGTTCCTAGCTACTTAGCCCCAAAATAGTTACACAGAAACTGTATTAATTAAATCACTGCTTGGCCCATTAGCTCTAGCTTCTTATTGGCTAACTATTACATATTAATTTAACCCATTTCTATTAATCTGTGTATCATCATGTGACTGTGACTTCCAGGTAAAAGTTCTATCTGGCTCCAGAGGGGCTACATGGTCTCCCCCTGACTCTGCCTCCTTTCTCCCAGCAGTCAGTTTAGTTTACCCCACCTATCTCTGCTCCCCTATAGCTCTGCTATAGGCCCAAAGTAGTTCCTTTATTTATCAGTGGTAATCACAGACACAGAGGGAAATCCCACACCAATATGCTTTTCCAAAACAAAGATCCCAAGGTAAGTGAAGGTGTTTGTGGATGTTGGCTGTATAAGTGATAGTCAAATATCAATCAGAGCTATACGAAACACGTATGAGAGTGGGCTCCAGGCTGGGGCACAAATCAAACAGGCAGCTTATTCAAAGAATCATTTTAAAAATCTACATTCCTAAAACCTTAAAGATTCAAGTCTGATCCAGCAATAACCACGACTTTCATCTCTTAAAGTGAGGTGAGAACCCCCCTGTTCTGGACCTCCTGTCATTTGAAGATTGTTTGTCTCCATGCACCTACAGCCCACTAGCGTCTGGGTTTGCCTAAGAGTCCAGAAGGCACAAAGGCACACACAGTGCTCCAACAAAACAAGTCAGAAGGCACATTAGTGTAGTGACAGTCAACACAGCTTAATCTCTACGATTGTAAATGGAGAATACTTGCTTGTTTCCCAGCCTCCCAGACCGGAATAATTACATGGAAACTATATTAATTACAACACTATTTGGTCTATAGTGTAGGCATATTCCTAGCTAGCTATTACATTTTAAATTAACCCATTTCTATGAATCTGTGTATCACCATGAGACTATGGTCTACCAGTAAGGTTACAGCATCCTTCTCCTCCAGCATCTACATGGCATCTCCTTGACTCTGCCTTCTTCCTCTCTTCACTCAGTTTAGTTTTCCCACCTAACTCTATTCTTTCCTGCCATAGGCCAAAGCAGCTTCTTTATTAACCAATGATAATAAAACATATTAGCATACAGAGGAGAATCACACAATAACTACTTTCTTCAACTTTCCATGTTTGTTTCCGTTAATTGAAGAAACAGGTGAGGAGAGTACTGTATTGGAAATAATTTTCAGGTTTTCTTAAACCTTCTATAATTATTCTTAAGCCTTCTGATAATCATTCTCTACTCTTTTCGAACAAGCATTGCATATCATTGTTTTAATGATGTTTTAAATTAAATGTCTCCAGGAATTGCTACAAAGTATTTTCCTTGCCAGCCACCCTTACATGAATATTGTACTTATACAGTTATGAACACATTGCACTTGATTACAAATCATTAACCCTAATTAGAATTTACTCTTAAATGTGTGTGGGGGGGTTCTATTTGATTCCTGAAAAGAGGGGCAACAAAGAAAAGCAGTGTCTAGCACTCACTCCCTGCAATGGTGGAAACAAATCTAGAGCTGGCAAGAGGAATCACACTTCAGGCCAGACGCCCTGGTCACAAACAGTCACTGTGGCTTCTGGGTAAACTGCTAGCTGCTTGGAAACTTTGGTTTGAAAGTTTTTCTCTGTCAATGAATGGTACTGATGCTGGAGTCAGCTCGTGGAGATCAATATGTGAAGGAAAGACACAGGTTTATAAATCACAGCAAGGCTGTCAAAGGTATTTGACAGGGGTTTCATCTCAGTCCTGAAACCTTAAAGCTGGGAATATATATATCTCCAGGCTGAATCTGATCTGAATCTGAAGACTGACAGATTAAAAGGAGTCCTCAGCTTGAAGCAGCTGTTAGTCAAGGATGCCTGACAATATAAAGCTTCCTAAGAGGTCTAAGAAATTGCAAGAAATCTCTGTTCTGCTTGCCAGTAGGTTTATGTTTTTAATGTTAGAAAACACTTCTAGTCCATGGATCTGAACCAAGTTATGATTCCCTGAACTCATCATACCAACACAAAGAAGAAACAAAAATTAGAAGACACAAGTGATCCTACAAATCAGAACCACAGCTCACACCGAGTATAACAAAAGTTGGATGCCAGGCATATCAGTCTATTCCATTAATCCTAGCACTTAGAAGACAGAGACAGATGGCATTCTGTGAGTTCGAGGACAGCAGGTTCTTCATAGCAAGTTCTAGGACAGCCAGTGCAAATAGAAAGAGACCCATACACACACCTTAAATAAGCTAACAACAAAAAATACACCAAAATTAATCAACAGAGGCAAGCAGTAAATAATTTTTATTGATTTTTTTCCTATTGGTCTGTTCATTAAATTAGCTTTACTATGCTAAAGTCTGACAGTGCTGCCTTGTGGCTTACCAGACTTAAAATGCAATACAGTTTAATAACTAGATGCAACACTAAGTAATGCCTCCATACTATCCAATTAGTCAGCATGTTTGCTTAACTGTGGCTTGGCCTCTATTCCCCAGAATATTAAGTCCATACTTTTTGGGCAATTTAAATTAGGGATGTTAATTTTACTGATTTATTTGTGGTTTAGATCATAATTACATATACTTTAATGTGTTAAAAAATGATTACAAGAGAAACTCAAACTATGGTATCATAGACTGTTCTTCATGATTCTAAAATCTGTCTCCTGCTGGCATTCAGAGAGATTCACTGATAGAGCATATCCCCGTCTGACTGTATCTTCAGAGGAATGCCCTGCATTTTAGAACCATTCAAGAACGGAGAAGTGAAGTATCTCAGCATACAATTTGTTACCAGGCAACTAATTCCAAAGGCGAAGTGACTGTAGTAGTTAGTATACCTTCAAAGTATCTTCAGCTTTTGTTTTAGCAAAAACATTTTGGAGAAAACTGAGCATATCTGAGGGGCTCCTTCCTCCACTGTGACCTTCTGAGCATGTGCTCTGTGACCTTGAGCTAACCATGGGCAAAAGCATGTCAGCCATCTTTTCTTCTTGGCATCTGACCTTAAGCTGGACTGCTTTGCAATGAGGTCCTGAACTGAGCATGCCTATAATTTACCTACCCCTAAATCATTTACCGTCTCCTCAAAGTCTCCATGCTTCCTTTACTCGGGGGAACATTGCCTGAAAATAATTCCGAAAATCACTACTAAGTATTTTCCTTCCAAAGAAAAGGTGCATCTGCCTCTGCCCATGCTCCATGGAGGGCACTGGCCGAGTTTCAAGACTCAGAGCTAATGCAGGCTCATTTTGATTACTATCTAAGCTCTCAATCTTCGTGATTATAGACTGACTTTCCAGAGAGATTTGCTGGTTCAAGCTTAGGGGAAATTTTTTCAAAAATACCATACCAGGAAATATACACCATTTCGAAAAGCTTATCTGTATAACCAGCTGAGGGGTGTGTGTGTGTGTGTGTGTGTGTGTGTGTGTGTGTGTGTGTGTGTGTGTATGTATGTTCTGGAAATTCTGCAGCAGAGGTGTGAGCAAGCAGAAGTGAATTAGTTAATGTTTCTCAATTAACAATATAGTTATTTTAACTAAATTAACAAACTAGTCATTTAGTTAAAATAACTAAGCCTGCTGGATTTTTCCTACTATTACAGTGCTGGTGGGTCCCTCAAAATCCACTAGCTCAATAATTTCCAAGCCTTGCTGATTGCCAGGTCACTCTTAAAATACATATTCCAAGCCCCACCCGAATTCAGTGGTCTGGGAAGAAAGCCAGGAATATATGCAGTAAAAACCATAACAAATTTATATCTGGCATTCAATATGTTCAGCACAAAAATTCCACCAAGTGAGAGAACCAGGGAGAAGTACAGCAAATGCACGTCGTCATATGAAACTATTACACACATACACACATACATATGAATTTACACAAACTGAATGTGAAGTATGTGATTCTTATCTCACATGGGTCTTCTGATTAAACAGTGAAACCATTTTATATATTCCACACTGGCAAGGCAAAGGCTTAGTGAGGTTTGTAAAGAAACCAGGGCATGTCTTAAACCAGATAGTATCAATCTCCTCCTCATCAGAATGTTGGTTTACATTAATTTACATCAGACCTTTAGCAGTGAAGGAACAAACATACTAGAACCCCAAATATATCAAGTCAGCTTGTATCTTCCACTAGAGCTAATAAAACAATGTATAAAGGTGGAGGGTGGGATGAAATAGACCCGTGGAGGGTCTCTGTTTCTTAAGAACCTCACACTTGACCAGGGTGGTTAAAAGAGTCTCTAACTCCACGGCTATTTAATATAAGTTGACATAGATTTCCTAAGAGTCTTTTCACAAAGCTGATTGTAGTTTAGAATATCTAAAATTGAATCAAAGCGGCTGAATTCCTAATGAGTTTAGGAGTGTGAGATGACTTAAACACGATCTTTGTTGGGTCACCTTCTTTTAATTTGTGTCAATAAAAGTATAGGTGAAGAGGGGCTTTCTTCTATTGGGTGACCTATCTCTGTAAGTGTTAGCACTCAGGGGACTGAAGCTAAACCATGACTCTGAGATCAAGGTCAGCCTGGGGTACACAGTGTGTTTCCTGCAAACCTGTTTAAAATTATGGGGTGTTTTGCATCCTAATCTTTAATTAGCTTCTCTTAAGCAGAACTGAATTAGGCAATCTTTCTTGATAACAATGAATGACTGTTTTTGTTTTTAAAGACTGTTCTCCAGGATGGTCTATGTTCAGTGGAAAGCTGTTTTGGGCAGGGCAAAACCAAAAAACAGAACATGATTTCATTCTCTGTTATGTCAACATTACTGACTCTTTTCTATGGTCCTCACAGCAAAATGGAACTTGAACAAATTTGTTCTTGTAGCATTGACTAACAAGGAAGGAAGTTTTATTCAGAAGATGTCCGAATACCTGCTTCAGATTCTTCTGGTATCTGCTGTACTTTCTGGGCTTTCCCAATAACAGTAGCTAACAGAAAGCTAAAATAAGTGATGTTTTGGCAGCAAATGTCTTCTAGATGGATCACCAGAGGAAGGAGCAGTGGAGCTGGCAAGGGAACAGGGAGAAAAATGGATGCAGTCCTGACAGGTTTTCTCTTGATGGAGATGGTTTATTTCAATTGTCAGTACACCAAGGGAAAATGTGTCCAGAAGTCCCATTTCTTCCCATTCCTATGGCTCCTGGCATAACTGTCACTTTGTTTGACCCATTTTCAATAAGTCACTGCATTTTGGTAGCAGTGTCGTCAGAATCCTAATTACGGCGTATTTGCACATTAGATGGAGCTACACAGAGTGGCCTCACTGTGTAAGGAGTTTCGCTCCCAGTGGCCTGAGAAGAAGCTCGCCTGAATCTATGTTGTAGCAGGATTCAGTCTCTCTAGAGATTAAAGGTTAGGAATGCAGCTTTCAACCATCAAAAAGCACCATTCAGGAGCAAGGGCGTTCAAGAATTACTTCATCTTTGAAGAATACCACTTACAAATGACAATCCACACATGAGATTTTCAGATCCTCCTCTGCAAAACTTCTTTCATTCAAAGCAAAGAGATTTCTTCTCAAAGTCTCTTTACTCTCGAGATCACAGCAAGATTTTGGGGAGGAGAGGGTCTGGCCAGGAGGGGGTTGACAGGAGCCATGTCTGCAAAGGCAGCAAGGCACATTTACGTGCATTTAAAACATACTAACTCAAAAAAGACAAAAATATCAAAACCAAAGAGAAAGTGTGCACACGTGAGCACACACACACAAAATGGGGCTCATTTTGTGTTAGCCAACTATTCCTGGGCATGGGGCCTGCTCCAGAGTATGTCTGTTATACCTAGTGGGTGGAAAGGTGGGAAGGGTCTGGGAGAGGTTGAGGGAGGGCAAAGAATGTGAGCAAAATATATTGCATAAAAAATGTTTTAATAAAAACAAAACACTAACTGATGAAAGAATGGGGCATTTTTATATTGTGGAGTAAAAGTGTTGGTATTTCATTAGCAGAGTCCAGGTTTTAATATTCTATGTGTTTATAATCTACAATAAAGGTCTGTGTATCATCTCCAAACTATAATTGCCAGGATCACATTCTCACTTTCAGAGTTCAAAGACCTCTTCTGAGAATGTCATAGAAACATTGGATTATTTTTCAGAGCAGAAAGTCAGTCCCTGCACTCAACTTAAAGATGTTCATAAATTGCCTAACGGCCTTTTATCCTCTACTTTTGCAATCAAGTTAGAAAATCCACTGTAATAGATACGAGTATTATCTGAGTCATTCCAAAGACAGATGTGCTTTTCTAAGGACTTGACACTCTGCTTAAATAAGCAGCCTTTTACCCTTAGATTGGTAGAGCTTGGGGTCCTCACAAAGAAATGTCTTTTCGTAGTAGACAGTGGTTAATTCAGAAGCTCACATGTGGTTGACGTTCAGAGAATAGGTATCTATGGAGTAATCAGCCGTAACATAGCACATCTGTATCATACCCTCTCCCACAAGGCTTGGGGAATGTCACAGGAGAAAAAGCAGAAAGATTTTAAGAGCCAGAGAGCGGGGAGGACTTGATAGTAGGGGTGTCTCTTGGACATGAAAGGATCATTGCACTTGTGAAACCACAGCAGCTGTGATTGCCTGCATAATACCCAAACAAGATCAAGCAAGTCAACATTCTACGGCACGGTAGGGGAGGGTCTCATGAACCCCTACCCTAGGTTAAGGAGCTCTTGACAGCTGATGGCTGCTAGGAGAAGTAAATTCTGTTTTATTCAGGGTTGTGGCCCCTGGTAAATGGACCATGCTCCAATGGATAGAGCCACACCCATGCGTGTATGGGCAGCACAGATTGAACTCAGTGAAATATTTAAAAGTTAGAGTACATCGAGTTGTATAAGGTGGGAGCAGGTTACTGAATCCAGGAGTAGTTGGGTGGATGAATAGAAGCGTAAGCAAAGTGCATTGTATGCGTGTATGAAATTCTCTAAAATATTATAAAAGCATTATATTTTTAAAAAGAAGCACAGAATTTCAATTCACCTCTCAAAACTGTCTTCTACCAGTCTTACACTCCAGAAAAGAAAAAGAAAACACATATGGGTGGTAACAGGAATAACCTACTGTGAAGTTCTGATAGCCAGCAGCTTCCTGTGCACGGTCAAGGGAACACGATTCAGTTATCTAAGACAATTCATTTGGTGCCAGCTACTGGGGCCGCTTAATTGTTCAGCGTTTCCATGTTCAGGAACTCCTCCCCACTGACTGGCTGCTTGTGGCGTCACTGCCATTCTGAATCATGCAAATGAGGATGTCATATCCTCTGACTCAGGAGGCTTTATTTCATTGACAATTATTTTAAGATTTGCAAACAGAGAGTCGATCTGTGGTTAGGTCAGACCCCTTTAACACATCACCTTTCCTTTTCTCACAGAGACTCAGTTGACGATGGAAAAGCTGTCAGGTGTGCACAGAGGGTCTTTTCATCTGACTTGGGAAGCCACACTCACTTACGGGCAAGGAAGTTCTCTGCTGGTTGGAGGCTGGGATCACCATCCTTGCCAAATTTGGCACGGCAACAAAAGGCTCATTTCTGTATATACTTTGCTCCCCAGTTTCCCTAAGGAAAGGGCGAGTCAGGATATGCACACACAGCACACAGAACTGAAACAGCCTTATTTGAGGAGCTCAGAAGCTATTAAGTGAAGTTCCCTGGGTTTCTGCATTCAGAGTATCAATTCCCAGTATTTATTATGCACTAATTAGGCAGCCTTCCTAGAGAGAAACTATCTGTTATATTCTCCTATTTTATATTGAAAGGCAATGTGTATACCCTCCATAATAATAGACACTGGGAGTTTCAGTGAAGTCCTATTATGCTGGTACTGTTACACACTAGCTGTGTGGCTCTAAGCAATTTATTGAACCTCTCTGAGCCTCATCTTATCCATTTATAATATGAATTCACAACAGCTCCTCTCTCATAGAGTTAACTTTAAGGATTATATTGATTCAATACCTGAAAAGTAGTTACACAAGTACATGGTGGGTGTGTTAGCAACATGAGATGTATATATCAAGTACTAAGTGGTGATCAACTGTTTGTACTATATAAGGCAGATGTAAGTTATTCTTTAAAGTCAGAGTTAATCTTAAAGAAACGTGTATTGTTTATTATTATCAGAAGACAATGCAACACAGATTTGAGAGTTTTGTGCTGCAGCTGAAAGTCAATCACTTACAAAAGCAAGAAAGCTGTACCCATGAAACCTCAACCACATAGCCGTCTAAACAAGACCTGGACAATCCCAGCACCAGTTGATATGGCAGTGTAGACAGGAAAATCTCATGGGCCCCACCTCTAGGTAGAGAGCTGCAAATATTTAACAACGAGAGAGAGAGAGAGAGAGAGAGAGAGAGAGAGAGAGAGAGAGAGAGAGAGAATTAGTCTTTCCCAGGGAGAAGCCCCTGATTGGTTGTCCAGAACCAACTGGGAAGCTCTAGAAATACATACCAGCAGGCAGCACTAATTTAAGCAGGATGTGTTTATATATATGTAAAAATTAAAAGGAGGAGGTCTTAAGTTTTGGAAGGAGTAGGAGCTAATGAGACAAGTAGGAGAGGGACATGGAGTAGGGAAATTATGGAATTATATTTTAGTTAAATGAAAAAAAAACCAGCCAAGATTAACTCATCATTTAATTGACTTTGGGACTCAGACTTCTCATCTGTCAGTCAATAACCAGTTTTGTTTCTAATTTTCTAATTGCTATGTGATGTTTTACTGCTACTTAATCAAATCAAGCAAAATGCTTAGTCCACAAGGATAAAGTCTACATGTTACAGAACTTCATTAAAGAGACTGGTGCCACTTAAGAAACTTGCAGAAATACTCAACAGGCACTTTTCTTGTTCCACGTCCGTCCATTTCATTTCAGGCCTTTTATTCAGTATATCAAGTGCTCTTTTCTCTTTGAAAATGCTCCTTTATAATGTATGATTTACCTCCACAATATTCCACCCACAAAGGTCCACCCTTTGTCCATGAAGGACTTCCTTCAGTGCCTGCTCCTGTCAGACACTCTTTAGCTACAGTCACATGTAGACAGTTTTCTCCTGCACATGTTCACACCATGCACCTTTACATGGTGCAGGGGTACTATTTTCTCTCCTTTGCAGAACTAGAAAATGTCTCACTGTGGTCTGAGTTGAAAATGGAGCCTTAGTGGACACAGTCAGAAACCATGCTGCCTTCTAGGTAACATCAGCAATCCTGACTTTCTTTTGATCCTTTATTTATGATTTTATTTTCCTTCTATTTCATAAAATTAACCTCCATGGATGAGCCTGGATGATTATAAATGGACATTCCTCTCCTCTCTCACTTCCACCTTCCCACAACATCCCTGTTATCTGTCAAGTATAACCTGTTCAAGCCCCATCTTCAAAAAATCACTACTGGAATAATTTTGCTAAGAACACTTAAAAGAAACCCCACAAATAAACTTAAAACCAAAAATGAAGTTTTAAAACATGACATCATTATTGTCTTGTAGTGTTTAAAAAGCTGAAGCTCCTGGCATATCCACATTATTCACGCCAAACTTCTGATCTGAGAAGGCAGGGCAGCTCGTGTGTAAATCTCTCTGCAAGTCACTTCCTTCCTTTGTTTTCAGACTGGAATTCCAGCCAGAATATTCACATCACTTTCTGTGTGTTGCCTGACTCAGGGTTGCTACAGTTTTGTGGAGAAGGTGGACATTTGTTGTGTGCTTATCCTACTCTTTTTTAAATATTGGGGAAGTAATGCTGAGGGGTTTTAATTTCTCATAGTTGGATTAGAATCTCCCTTCTCACACACTTTCATCTCTTCAAAGATTTCATAAATTATCACTCATACAATTTATACAACACAATGAAGAAAATGGATTAACTTATCAGTTTTGATAGCTTTTGGTTTATTAATGCAATGAATAGTGATAGCTTTAACACAGCAGAAACAATGTTTTTACTTAATTCTACATGTGTGTGCATTTGTGTACATGCACATTCCATGGCATGCATGTAGAGATCAGCAGACAACTTGAGAGAGCCTATAGTTTCCTCCCACTGTGTGGTTCCCAAAGATTAAACCCAGGTCATCTGTCAGGCTTGACATCAAGTATCATTATCTGATGAGTTATTTCACCAGTCTAGAAAAAAAAAAGATTTTATTACTAAACTTATGTTTCTTTCAGGAAATCTGAAAAAAATCACATAACATACCCCACATATTAATAGTAGAAGACTTCAACACTCACTCTCACCAATGGACTGGCCAACCAGACAGAAACCTAACAAAGAAATAAGAGAACTAACAGATGTCATGACTCAAATGGACTTAACTGACATCTATAGAACATCTTAGGCAACATAAAAGACTATACCTCCTTCTCAGCACCTCCTGGAACCTTCTCTAAAATTTTCTACATACTCAGTAACAAGGCAGCCTCAATAGATACAAAAAAATTGGAATAACCTCCCATATCTAATTGGTTTAAAGTTATAATTCAACAACACTAATTGCAGAAAGCCTACAAATTTATGGAAATTGAGCAGTGCTCAATCAAATCATCTCTGAGTTAAGGAAAAAATTTAAAAAGAAACTAAATACTTCCTAGAATTCAACAAAAATGAAGGCACAATGTACCCAAAACTATGAAATGCTGTTAAAGCAGTGCTAAGAGGAAAGTTCAGAGCACTAAGTGCCTGCATAAAAACAGTGGCAAAATCTCACACTAGCAACTTAATAGCACACCTGAAAGCTCTATAACAAAAAGAAGCAAACCCACTTAGGAGAAGTAGACAACAGGAAATAACCAAATTATGGCTGAAATCAATAAAATGGAAAGAAAGAAAACAATACAAAGAATTGATAAAACAAAGAGCTGGTTCTTTGAGAAAATTAAAATGATAGACAAACCCTTTTTCACACTAGTCAATAGGTAGAGAGAAAACATCCAAATTAACAAAATCAGAAATGAAAAGGTGGACATAATAATAGATACTGAGGAAATCCAGAGAATCATTAGGTTGTATTACAAAAATCTGTACTCCACAAAATTGGAAAATGCAAAAGAAATATTCAATTTTGTGGATAAGTACCACATACCAAAATCAAATCAAGACCAGGTGAACAACTTAAATAGACCTTAACCTGCAAGTCATCAAAAGGCTCCCAACCAAAGGAAGCCCAGAGCTGGATGGTTTCAGTGCAGAATTCTATCAGAATGTCAAAGAAGAGCTAATACCTATACTCCTCAAAGTGTTCCACACAATAGAAACAGAAGGAACATTGCCAAACTCTTTTTATGAGGCTATAATTACCTTGATACCAAAACCACAAAAGACTCAACCACGAAAGAGAATAACAGATCAATCTCCCTCATGAACATTGATAAAAAAAAAAAATAAGAAAATACTGGCAAACCAAATCCAAGAACACATCAAAAAATATTCCACCATGATCAAGTTGGCTTCATCCCCGAGATGCAGGAATGGTTCAACATATGAAAATTGTTCAATGTAATAAATACACCATATAAATAAACTGAAAGGAAAAAAACATATGATTATCTCATTAGATGCTGAAAAGCATTCAACAAAATCCAATACCTCCTCATGATAAAGGTCTTGGAGAGTTCAAGGATACAAGAATCATTATCTAAACATAATAAAAGCAATATACAGCAAGCCAACAGCCAACATCAAATAAAATAGAGAAAAACTCAAAGCAATTCCACTAAAATCAAAAACAAGACAAGACTGTCTACTCTCTCCATATCTACTCAACTTAGTTCTTGAAGTTCTAGCTAGAACAATAAGACAACAGAAGGAGACCAAGAGGATACAAATTGGAAAGGAAGAAGTCAAACTTTTGCTATTTGCAGATGATATGATAGTATACTGTTGAAATATTAGCTGCGGGGCTGTGTTCCGCCACCCGGCCGCCCGCACTACTGGCTTTACCCAAAATAATTACATGGAAACTGTATTCTTTTAAACACTGCCTGACCCATTAGTTCCAGCCTCTTACTGGCTAGCTCTTACATATTGATATAACCCATTCCTAATATTCTGTGTAGCATCACGAGCTGGCTTACCAGGGAGGATCTTAACCTGCGTCTGTGTCTGGCGGGAGAATCATGGCGACTCACTGACTCGGCTTCTTTCTCCCAGCATTCTGTTCTGTTTACTCCACCCACCTAAGGGTTGGCCTATCAAATGGGCCTAGGCAGTTTCTTTATTAATTAACCAATGAAAGCAACAGATAGAAAGATGACCCTCCTCCATCAGTATACTTTAAGTGACCCCCAAAATTCTACTCCTACAGCTGATAAATAGCGTCAGTAATGTTGCAGGATACAAGATCAACTCAAAAATATCAGTAGCCCTCCTATATATAAATGATAAAGAAGCTGAGAAAGAAGCCAGAGAAACATCACCATTCACAATAGCCACAAATAACATAAAATGTCTTGGGGGTAAAGCTAATCAAAGAAGTGAAAGACCTGTTTGACAAGAACTTTAAGTCTTTGAAGAAAGAATTGAAGAAGATACCATAAAATGGAAAGCTCCCCCATGCTTTTGGACAGGTAGGATCAACGTAATAAAAATAGCAATACTAACAAAGTAATCTATAGATTCAATGCAATCCCCATAAAAATCCAACATTCTTCACAGACCTTGAAAGAACAATATTCAACTTCATATGGAAAAACAAAAGACCCAGAATAGCCAAAACAATCCTGTACAAAAAAGGAACTTCTGGAGGCATCACCATCCGTGACTTCAGGCTCTATTATAGAGCTAAAGTATTGAAAACAGCATGGTATTGGCATAAAAACAGACAAGTTGGCCAATTGAATCAAATTGAAGACCTGAATATTAATCCAAACACCTATGAATACCTGATTTTTGACAAAGAAGCTAAAATTATACAATGGGGAAAAAGCATCTTCAACAAATGATGCTGGCATAACTGGATGTCAACATGTAGAAGAATGCAAATAGATCCATATATATCCCAGTGCACAAAGCTCAAGTCCAAATGGATTAAAGACTTCAATATAAGTCCAACCACACTGAACCTGATAGCAGAGAAAGTGGGAAGTAGCCTTCAATGCATGGGCACAGGAGATCACTTTCTAAATATAATAGCAGTAGCACAGACACTGAAAGCAACAATAAATAAATGGAACCTCCTAAAACTGAGAAGCTTCTGTAAAGCAAAAAACACAGTCAATAAGACAAAAAGGCAGCATACTAAATGAGGAAAGATCTTTACCAACCCCATACCAGACAGAAGATTCATCTCAAAATGTATAAAGAACTCAAGAAATTATACATCAAAATGCCAAGTAATTCAATTTAAAAATGGGGTACAGATCTAAACAGAGAATTTTCAACAGAAGAATCTCAAATGACTGAAAGATACTTCAGGATATGTTCAACATTTTAGGCATCCATCACAGAAATGCAAATCAAAATGACTCTGAGATACATTCTTACCCCAGTCAGAATGGCTAACATCAAAAACACCAATGATAACTTATGCTGGAGAGGATGTGGAGTAAGTACAACACTCTTCCATTTATGGTGGGAATGTAAACTTGTATAACCACTCTGGAATCAGTATGGTGGTTTCTCAGAAAATTGATAATCATCCTACCTCAAGACACAGCAATACCACTCTTGGACATATACCCAAAGGATGTTCAATCATACTATAAAAGCATTTGGTCAGCTATGTCCATAGCAGCATTATTTGTAATAGCCAGAACCTAGATGCTCCTAAACCGAAGAATGAATAAAGAAAATGTGGTACATTTACAGAATGGAGTACTACTCAGGGGTAAAAAACAATGACATCTTAAAATTTGCATGCAAATGAATAGAAAAAATCTTGAGTGAGGTAACCCAGAACCCAAAAGATGAGCATGTTATATATTTACTTATAAGTGGATACTAGATGTGAGGAAAAGGATAACGATCATATAGTCCGTGACCCCAGTGAAGCCAAGAAACAAGGAGAACCCTAAGAGAAACATATATAGATCCCCCTGGGGAGGGAAAAAAGACAAGCTTTCCTGAAAAAATTGGGAGCATGGAGGTGCAGGGAGAAGGAAGATTGGAAGAGGAGGAGGAGGGGAGAAGGGTAGGGGAGAGGAGAACTTGAGGGAATGGGATAGTCAAGATGGGGGAAAAACAGAAGGAGAGTAAGGAAAGAAATGTCTTTATTGTGGGAGCCATTATGGGGCTAGCAAAAAACCTGGCACCATAGAAATCCCCAGGAATTTCACAAGGATGACTTCAGCTAAGACCCTAAGCAATAGTAAAGAGGGTGCTCGAACTGGCCTTGCCCTGTAGTCAGATTGATAACTATCTTACATGACACCATAGAACCATCATCCAGCAACTGATGGAAGAAGAGACAGAGAGTCACAGCACAGCACTGGGCTGAACTTCCAAAGTCCAGTTGAAGAGTGAGAGGAGTGAGAATGTGGGCAATGAGGTCAAGACCATGATGGGGACACCCACTCAAATAGCTTACCTGAGCTAGGGGGAGCCCACCAAATCTGATCAAACAGGGAAGGAACCAGCAAAGGACCAAATTAGGTCCTCAGAATGTAGATGACAGTTGTATGGCTGGGGTAGACTATGGGGCCACTGGCAGTGAAAACAAGATTTATCCTTACTGCTTGTACTGACTTTTTGGGAGCCTATTCTCTTTGGAAGGATACTTTGCTCAGCCTAGATATAGTAGGAGGCCCTTGGTCCTTCCTCAAAGCAATGTGCCTTACACTCTCTGAAGAGTGGATGAGGGTGGGATGGGGAGGAAAGTAAAGGAAAAGGAGGAGGAGTGGAAGGCATGGGGACTGGTATTGGTATGTAAAATGAAAAAAGATAAATTTGTTTGTTTTTTAAATATAATAAAAAAAGAGAAAAGACATAATTAAATATTTGTGTATTTACTGAATTCACTTAACAACATAATGAAAAATGATCAGTCCTTGTTCCACAACCAGAGCATTGAAGAAGAATGCAGAGAGGAGCAACTCAGTTCATCACATGCTAATTCAACACGCTCCGTTTCAGTGCCAAGAAACAGCCTTGCCCGTATGAAGTCAATATGTCTTCAGTTCAAGAATCAAAGTGCACAAGGAACCAGATGGTAACAAGAAACAGAAATTGATCAGACTCTGGAAAGTATCATGAAAATAAAAATAATAGAAAGCAGAGAAGAAAGTCTAGGAAAGCCTAAGAAGTCTTTGTAGCAGAGGTAAAATCCCGGCTAGTAAGATGGTTAATCCAAAACAGTTTGTGAATGTGGTTAGCCTATGTCAGTTTATCGAAGTATAATCTATGTGACTGCTAGGCATAATTTACAATGCCTTGTTTTCAACAGATTATTGTTGGGATGATTTAGAAAATAGGCGTCCCAATCATGTTCTCTGTGCCGTGATTCAGATGAAAACCCAGATTAAGCCGCTTTACCCATTATTTCTTGGGCTCAGAACTCTAGCTGTTATAAATCTGTCAGAACCTGACCAACTCTGAGCCAACAAGCCGCCACAAAGGTATGCTAGGAGCAGAGCCGGGTGGAATATTAGGAAACAAGCAGAACCAAGATGAACAACAAAGAAGGCAAGGCTGTACTGTGTCCCTGAAAGCAAGACCCTATAATAAAACTAAGACCTAAAGAAAATTCACTCTAATTATACAAGATAAAGGTAAGAGGAAACTCAGTCTTGATTATATGATAAATAATGACATTATTTTAAATGAATTTGTGGATACAGATGAATCCAAATTAGGTCATGGGATCAGGAGATATTAGCCTGCCTTTCTGTGAGAACCTTGCAAGCTGGAAAGCAAAGAGTGGCATAAATAAACACAAACCTCTTCTCTCCAAACTCTTATACTATCCAACAGCCAGGGAAAGATGGAGATCCTTGGGGTGGGCACAGCTCAGAACAGGAAGCCTCTATCTGCAAGCCCTTCCCAAGAGCACGGAATTCACATGAGAACTGAGAGCAATTCCAGTGAAGAATACCCAGTCCTCCAGCATGGGAGCTGTGTATGTAGTGATTTAATGATTTTGGAGAAGAATTCTGCCAGCATGTAGATCTTGAGAACAATTAGAATGGAGAAAAGGTGAGATCAAGGTTATCACAAACTCAGGAAAACCTGTCCACTCTAAATGTAATCCAGGCATCTCTGAAATCCCTGCTTTTCTCAGGTATCTGAATGATTGAAAAGTTTTGTAATACCACAGTTACCACTTCAAGGCACTTTAGGGAGTCCCAGTGTGAGCTTTAAGAAAAAAGAAAAACCAATCAGGTAGGACTTTAGCACCCATCAGATATTTATTTTATGCCTGGTCCAGGTTTGTGTGGCATAGCTAATGTCTAGCACTCAGTCTTTTTTGGTACATACTCATCTCTAGACAGCTTGTAGGCATCTTCCTGGCTTCCCTTCTGGATACTAGAGCAGCCACAAAGCCTAAGGAATTGAAAAAATTCCCAATTTATGCTACACTCAGGAGAATACTAAAGGAGTAATAAAATCCACCTCTGAATCCTAGGTAAGTTCTCAAGAGTTTCGATGAAGTATGCTGGCGAGAAAGAAACTGAGTAGGGTCTTGTTATTACTTTTCTTTTTGTCTAATTTTACTGATATAGTCTCTCAAAAAGGTGAAAGAACTCCCACTTCTCCAGTTTCCAATTCAGATAGATGATGCCTTCATGTTTATAAAAGCCTGTCCTCTCCTTCAGCCATGATAGCAAGGGAAAGTCCATGTTTTTGTATGTCAGACTCACCAAGATAGGGGTCCTGGAAAGCAAGAGCAGGCAGTGGTTTGAACTGGAAAGAAGTGGTGAGTCAATTCCTAGGCTGGATTTTGGGTGTTAATCAGAGCCAGCTCTGACAAATCCCCAGTGGAAACGGAGCTGTGTTTCCTTGTACACATAGTCAAAGCCACCAGATCTCTGAGGAAGGGTTGGTAGTAAGACTTGAGGCTGACCACTGAAAAGACTTCCAACCAAGAACACTGAGTCCTCTACTTTCTCACAGAAGTGTCATCTGAAAACAGCGGACTCTTCAAAATAGACAGCGGTGGGCAGAGACCAGATTATCTTATCCCAATCCCATAGACTGAGAAAAACTCTTAGCCATTGAAAAAACCCTGGGGCGAAGTAGATGATTACCAAACCAAAGACACGTTTAACTATTCCCACAAGCCCTGGAGGATGTGAACTAGAACAACTACTTCACTTAAATAAACAGAATTTCTCTTACGCATAATTGAAATAAAGAGATATCAATTACCTTTCTTCAGTTACTATTACACAGGGCAGAAGTTGAATCCAAAAGCAAACAGTCATATCCAGAACAGCAACTTCCTCCCAATTCTGCAGCTTTGTTTCTAGTCCAAGCTTATCCTCCTCATCTCATCCATAAAGTCTCCCTATGAAACTGAAAAAAAATATCTTCAAGTAGAGTTTTGATGTGTCTAATACATCAGTTAAATGGACAGATATGAATTTCATGAGTAGATACATATCAAATTCAAGCCCTTACAGTGGACCTTAAACGAAATATATTGAAGATAAAGGTCTCCTGATATATTGATACTGTGACCCTCTTTAGGAGGTGAAGATAATTCCAAAATCTGAGTGAAAAAGATATTAATAATTTGTTTAGAACAATAGACCCAATGTCTATGTCTGCACACTATCCCAAATTTTAACATGTTTTTGTTAATATTATTAGTATTACCTATAATGTCTTCAGATCATATTAATCTTACCAGTCATCCCTCTGACTCATACCACATCCACTTGTCACCCAATCCCAGATTTGTGTCCTCTTTTTAAATATCCCACTGAGAAAAAAACGTGCCAATCTTATGCTCGTGGGAGTAGAACCTTAGTCTGGAAGGTGATTTACGAACCAGGGTACCAAACCCTTAAAGAAAAATGATTCTCCCTCCCTCAAAGCAATCAACTGTCAATAGCTCCTCAGATAGGGGTGGAGCCTCATAAAAGTCTCCCCTCCATGGAGGAATACTGACTGACTTGATCTAATGCAGATCTTATACAGGCAACCACAGCTGATGTGACTTCCTGGGGGTAGGAGTCCTGACATGTCCAAAAGACAATTTCCATTCTGATCCTCTGCAATCTCAGGTTTTTACAGTTTTACCAAATCCCCTTCTGCGATGCTCCCAGAAACTAAAAAGGAAGATTATGGAAATCACCAGTTTATGACTCAGTACTTCATATTACCCTCATCTCTTTGACCAGTTATGAGTTTACAAATTTTTTATGTTGAAGTCTTCACCCTTAAGGTGATGGTGTTAGGATTTTAAGAGTTAAGATCCTTTGGGAATGGTATTTATGTCTTGATAAAAGACATTGCAATAAGATCTCTTGGCCTTCTACACTGGAAAACACAGTGAAAAGATTGTTGTCTATAAACAAGCAAGCAGGGCTGGTACTTTGATCTTAGATTTCTCAGTCCCTGGAACCATGAGAAATAAGTTTCTGTTGTAAAAGTCACTCAGCTTATAATTTCTTGCAAGTGCATAAGCAGAGTAAGACATTAATTTACAAAACAATCAGTAGGATCATCAAGAGGTTCTGTCCCATGTGACAATTTGAGAATGGGGCCTCCTCCTATCTGTGGTATTGTGTTTAAAGATTCTGTCCCCCTCCACTCTAAACCAGTGATGAGGACTTGAAGAAATGCATAGATGATCCCCTTTACCATAACTTACAGGTCATATGTGGCATTTGTCTTCATTCTTATTTGAGTTCAGGCACATAAAATAATAACATTTCTTTCATATTAAAGTAAGTCTGAGAAAGGTGTACCCAAGAATTAGTAGAAATTCATTTAGGAAATGCTTAGTCCACTTCGTGTCCCAGGACAGGGAATCAAAAGTCTTTCACCCTGCCTCATCATTATTCATTGGGAAAATTTAGGGAGACAATATTAAACACTGACTGCTTCCCAACAGCCAAAAACTCAGTATCTTAATTCTTTCTGTGAAGTTCAACTACTACAAATGTTTTGGTAGATCAGTTCCTATCTTGGTAATCACAAAGTACTGAGTTGGTATTTGGTTGAAATGACCAAGCAATATTCTCACGTTTTCTCCTGGAAATCTAATTTTGGCCCCCAAGAACAGCACAAATACAACTTAACTCCATATTTTTTGCTAATGTACTAAGAGGTTTGCAGTTGAACTCAAAGCCTCTCCAAGTTGAGGTTAGTGTTTGGATCATGGAGATGTTGCTCTAAAGAGCCAAGCCAGGTATCTGAAGACTCCTTAGGTCAATACACATACCCTTAAGGTGGGAGTTCTGTCATCAAGAATGGTACAAAATCTTTTCCTCATCTGCCTGCATCTCCTCTCCTTGGAGACCTGAGAAGTCAGTCTTTGAGGACACACAGATAACTACCTAACAAAAATTAGGCACAGAACTTTTAGAGATGGTTACAAGTGTTAAATCTTTATAAAATTGGACACAAATTTCAATGGTATGGGTTTAAAACATTCTTTCACTGTGTGAATTCATAGTGTTCTGTATAAAGCAGGATTTTTAAATTTTTATTATCTTTATAATATTATCTTTATAATAGAAGAAGCATAAAGATGACTATGAAGAAAACATATTAAATGCTTGAACCCTATATCTCTTTTATCCTAGTTAAAGTTTCATATACTACTAAACAGGAAGTCAAGTGATTAATTTCTAAATATCCTGAAGGATCCCATACTCAGTGCAGGAGATTAGAGGGAAGGATTATCAGGAGGCACCCACCTCTTTCTTAACATCTCTAAAGAAGAAAATATTGTATTTTTCCTATAAAGGACTGTCACAAGAGACTGTCATAAAGCTTGAAGAGTTTCCAGTTATCTCTTCCTGTATAACTTCACAAAACCTAGTAGCTCAAAATAACCCTATCAGTAGGGTTCACATGGTTAAACTGGATGATATTATTTAGCTTTTCTCATGTAGTCTTGAAAAGGAACTTGGGTCTGGAAATCTCTGAAAGTTCACGGGCCAGATGTGCAAATACCTCATTTCTATGGCTAGGAGTTGTGTAAAAAGTTGATTGGGAGCTCAGCTAGGATTGTCAATCACGGCGCTTGAATGTTCTTTGTCCATGAGGCTTGGGATTTCTATGTCATTGAGTAGCAAGTCTAAGAATAACTGATATAAGAGTTAGCCCTCAGACAGAAACTACTTCTCATAAACTAGTCTTAGACATGCTACATATTTTCTGATTCATTCTATTAGTCATGTAGGCTATCCCAGATCCAAGAGAAGACTTGGAGAGTGATTCCAATCATACTACAGAGGGCATTAAGAGTAAAAGATATGAAAGGGGTTATATTTGGGAAATATGACCTGATGTGCAGCACAGATCTTGCTCCTTTTCTGCCACCAAGGGAGCTTAGAAAAAATCAGAAGGTACCCAAAGTCTTGAGCAAGGGCTACCACAGGTCAAAAAGATAATAACCTGTGGAATCAGCCACAACTCTACCCACCCCACCTTCTGTGGCTTACTGTGCCTTGGTATTATAAAAAGGAAATAAAAAGCTCAGAACATATGCTACCTGAAAGAATTCCTCAGGTATAACAGTTGGTGGTAAGAGAAGCACACCTTGAGTAGATTCCATATAAACATGATAACTATATACATACCACAAACTGACTGCAAAGCCAGCCTCCCTACCCCAATCCTTTCCACTCATTAAGTATGCATTAAGTGTGCATTAAAGATTGCCCAAAATATCCACAGATAGAAGAAACAAATTTTGCATGAAAAAGCCGAAACTCCCTTTCTTCACTACCAGGTTCCCTAAAGTTGAGCAGATCATTGTACAAGGCAGTAGTTTTGAATGTGATTGAATGAAATATTTAAGAAGAAAGAAAGCCTCTTAATAAAGAATAGGCAGTAATGAATTTATCAACCGAAGGTTAAATATCTTAATACTGTCTTATACATTCACCTCATCTCTGTGTTTTCTCCATCCCAACTCAGACCACAAAGATTTGAGAATTTAAAAATTATGGGAGCATATATAAAAATAATTAATCCCACATTTGAACAGTATGAAGGGCCTCAGATTACTCAAGAAAATACACTATATGCAAATTCTTTTTAATAAAGCATTTGGTGTACCATCCAATGAAAAAAATTAGACTTTCAGGCTTTGTTAACCAAAAGTAATCTACCTATTTAGTGCAATCCCATTCAAGATTCCAACACAATTCTTTATGGAACTTGGAAGGGCAATTCTCAACTTCATACGAAAAAACAAAAACATCCAGGGTAGCTAAAAACAATCTTTTTTTTTCCTTTTTTTTTTACAATTCAGAAATGCTTTATTTCCCCAAATCTATCTAGCTGCTGTGATTCTTTTTTTTTAATTATTTTTATTCTTTTTTAATTAAAATTTCCACCTGTCCCCGTTCCCCATTTCCCTCCCCGTCCTCCCAAATATTGCCCCTCCCCCCACTCCCCTTTCCCTATCCCCACTCCTCTTCTCCTCCCCACACTCCATTCCCCCTCCCTCTCGATACTGAAGAGCAGTACAAATTCCTCCCACTTCTATCTAGGTCCAGGAAGGTGATCATCCAAACAGGCTAAGCTCCCACAAAGCCAGTTCATGGATTAGGATCGAAACCTAGTGCCATTGTCCTTGGCTTCTCATCAGCCTTCATTGTCCACCATGTTCAGAGAGTCCAGTTTCAACCTGGATTCTCACCATTCCCAACTTCAAGTTATACAACAAAATAATACACATAGTATTTAGCATAAAAACAGACATATTGACCAATGGAATCAAATTGAAGACCCAGACATAACTCCACAAACATATAGACACCTGATTTTTGATAAAGAAGCTGGAAATGCACACTTGTTAAAAACAAAACATCTTCCACAAATGGAGCTAGCCTGGAACTCTGCAGGCAGAAGAATACAAATAGATCCATACTTATAATCCTGCACAAAACACAAGTCCGAGTGAATCAAAGGCCTCAACATAAAGCCAGACACACTTAACCTGATAGAAGAGAAAGTGGGGAATAGTGTTGAACACATTAACACTGTAGACAACTTAACACTGATAAACTGATGGACTGAATCTGTCTCCAAGATTACATCAACAATACTTACTTGTTTTTGCCTGCTTCACTCAAAGTCATGAAATTTAACTCACTTAAACAAAGATTTATAAGATGATCACAATTTCTACAAAAACTAACTTTGTATTAAAAAAAAGAATTAGAATAAAAGGGAGAGAGGTCATTTTCTTACTTGGTTCAGTGGTCACTCTGTGTGTGTGTGTGTCTGTGTGTGTGTCTGTGTGTCTGTGTGAGAGAGTGTATGTGAGTGTGTGTATTTGTGTGAGTGTGTGTGAAAGTGTGTGTGAGTTTGTATGAGTCTGTGTGTGTGAGTGTATGTGTGAGTGTGTGTCTGTTTGTGTGAGTGTGTGTGAAAGTGTGTATGAGTTTGTGTGAGTCTGTGTGTGAGTGTGTGTGTGTGTCTGTGGGTGTGAGTGTCTATGTGAGTGTGTGTGTATGTGAGTGTGTATGAGTGTGTGTGTATGTGAGTGTGTGTGAATGTGAGTGTGTCCCATGAACATCTAGGAATAAAATGTTTACCTGTTTATTCACTTAACAATACTACTTAGCATTTATTTCATGACAGAAACATTTTTAGATATTAAGGAACAATAAAAATAAGGAAAAACCCTTTTTAATAAGTATATTACATCTCATGAGAGGAACAAGAGAATTTCTGGCAGTAATGAGTAGCTGAACATAAAGCAGTTTGACGCTTGCTTGGGGTTAATGGCTAGGAGAGAGTATTCCTGGAAACAAAGAGCAAGGTCACTCGAGAAAATCCATACCAGAAGTTTGCGATGTTAAGCCCAAGAAAATATTATTCTAGATGAAGAGAACAGCAAATTCAAAAGAAGTGGTGTGGTAAGACTTGGGGAAGGTGAAGAGTAAAGCAATGCAGAGCAAATAGCTAGAAGGAGCAGAACATTGCAATAATTATAAACTACTAAAGTGCATGGCATGTCTGAAAACTAGTAACTCTGATGTGACCCAAGCATCCATGGAAATTAGGCTGAAAACCAAGGCTGGGGGCTGGAAAGTACATTTGATAGCCTAGACTAGATTATTAAGATATGGGGAAATCAGAAATTGAGAAATGTGATAGAATGGATGACTGCAGAGAATAGATTTAAGCATAAAGAGATAAGGAGTTTGGACAAAAGGTGCTGGAGAGTTATAGTTAATACTATATGTTACTTTGTCTATGAAAAGTAAGAATATTTCAGAGGTGGAAATGGGTATAGTGAGGGTATATGAGGAGGGGAAATGAGCAATGTTGTGATAGGAGTTTATATTTAGAAGATAGTTGAGGTTTCCAAGTTGGTAGAATGTATGTATATGCATGGTGGTTATTGGATTGACTTTTCAAGTCAGAGGTTGGATAGAGTCCTACACAGTAAGGCTAAAAGCTGTTGAAAACACAAGATGCTTGATCCAAGAAACTAGAAGCTTCAGAACAAGAGGGACAAAAAAAATAGCACAAGTCTGAGGAGGAAGGTCTAGAAGCCTCTGGACAGCCATTGCTATGAGTCACTGTTCCCAAGTAAAGGACCTGAAATCTGATTGTATACAATTGTTATCAGCAGGAAAGCAATAGACTCTTTAAAAAGAACAAACTTGAACACCTCTATAAGGTTCTTTGTTCTTTACTTTTTTCCTCTACCAAAGTCCCCAGATGATGGAATGACATCACTCATGTGGACAGGTCTTTTGTTTCTGGTCAATTATTTTCAAAAATATTCTCACAGACACACCCAGAAGTATGTTCTACTGATTTTCTAAGTGTCAACTCAAGTTGACAACTAATCTTAACTGTCATTGTTGGACACATCTGAAGAATGGCCAGAAAGTGCAATGTGGCCAGACCATAGGACTTAAAGATCGATTACAAGGGTTAACAACACATCTCTGTATGTCATGAGCATCTGATAAGAACTGAGTCATGAAGGTGGATGAAGATATTCATAAGGTAAAGGGTGCTTTAAGAAACAAAGAGTTGAATGAAAGAAGGTTAGGAATTCAAGTAGAAGTGAACCTTAGGAAGTGATTTTATTTAAGGGGTAAGAGAAAACAGTCAATAAATGGTATGGGAAGTCTTTCTGTTTGTGTGTTTCTTTTATTGATTAATGAATAAATCTGTTTCAGCCAGTGGCTTAGCAGAAAAGAGCAAGGTGGGAGTTGCAAGCAGATAGAGGAGGAGATAGTAGGCAGAGTCAAGGAGAAGCCATGTAGTCCCACTGATGACAGATACACTGAAACCTTGCTGGTAAGCCACAGCCATGTGGCAATATACAGATTAATTAATTTATGGTATACAAGTAAGCAAGAAATACGCTTTAGCTATTGGCCAAACAGTATTGCAAATAATATAGTTTCTGTGTGACTATTTCAGGAGTCTGGGCAGCTGGGAAACAAACAAGCAGCCTCTCCCAAAAAAAATAAAGGAAAGAGAAGACAAGGGAAAGGGGTAAAAGGTGCTTAGTCAGCAATCAGCAGTGACTCGAGAGAATGGGGCAGGGAGTCAAGAATGTGCGAACTGCTGGCATGAGGTAGGAGACTGCACAAGAGTTATGTTCTGTGAACTGAGGACATGAATATTCAAGACATGGTTGAACCAACATTGCTGTTCTGAATAAACATATAAATTGTGCAAATCAAAATGCATCATTTTCTGCTCAATAAAGCCTTCCAAGCTGTCAAAGACTAGTACCTTAAAAACTCAATATGGCACTGTTTTGCAGTTAGGGGCATTCTTCTGCCTCCCGGAATTCATGCGAAGTATACACAGGTCATCTGGCAATTTAATAAATCACTCTACTTTTCAGTTTAGCCATAATAAAATATACTGGAAGAGTTATTTCAAATAATAAAAATTATAAAAACTATTCTGTGTGGAATTCAGTATTTAGGAAAATAAGATAGTAGTCAGTTTAAAATATAGTATTTGGAACAAAATGGAAAATGGCATACCTGTTTCAAGTATTTCATTTATGTAAAATAGTGTTATTTAAGCCATTGTTTCTTAGGTAGATAATCATCAGTGAAAGAAATTTTATTACATATTGAACTAAGTTCAGTCAAAATTATTTCCTATGTGTTTCATTTTTGTTTATGATATATAATTACCACACTGATAGATTATGGTGCACAAAACATTATCACAAAGGTCAGACCATGGTTTTCAAAACACATCAATTTTCTTAAAATCTCTCCTACAGCCAGGTGGTAGGGGTGCATGCCTTTAATCCCAAGGAGGTAGAGGCAGGCAGATCTCTATGAGTGAGCCAGTTCCAAGAAAGGCTTCAAAGCCACAGAGAAACCCTGTCTTGAAAACGAAAACAAAAAAAAAAAAAAAAAAAAAAAACAACTCTCATATCAGTGATCACAAAGGATCTCTGTGGCTGGTTTGCTATTATTTTTTAAAATATTTATTTATTTGTTATGTATACAATATTCTGCCTGTGTGTCTGCCTGCAGGCCAGAAGAGAGCATCAGATCTCATTTCAGATGGTTGTGAGCCACCATGTGGTAGCTGTGAATTGAACTCAGGACCTTTGGGAGAGCAGGCAATGCTCTTAACCACTGAGCCATCTCTCCAGTGCCATTTGCTATTATTTTTGCACAATAAAAAATATGGAATAAGAATTTAGAGAAAAGAATTAGGTAGAATGAACAAAGAAACTATCAAAATATGAAAATCCAGTAAAACGACCAGATCCCAATAGTCCACAGCATGTCTAACAAAGTCTCCTTGAGCATAAGACAGAGAACTAAATAATTTATTTTCTCCATTTAAGACCTTGAATGTAAGTTGAATAGTTATGTCTCTGGGGTTGTGTCACTACATTTCCGCTATAACATCAGAGCTTGTTACTATTTCAAGGTATCTACATCAAATTTTTGGTTCCCCAACCTTAAGGTATAAATGGGGTTTTCGAGCTTTATTAAAACAGCAAAATAAATGTTAGTAATCTTCAGAAATGCTATTGATTATCTACCCAACAACATCTCTCTTTTCTTCCAATTTTCCTCCTAGAAGCCTAAATTCTACACTAGGGAAACCCTACCTTAGACTAATCCAATTCTACACGTCATTGTCCAGCAAAGGTACAAGTTCCTGACTGACCCATGGGCAAAGTTGGCCTAATCAGATCAACAGAGAGGCTTATATTGGGTCTCCCTTGCTCCTCCTACACATGGACAAGAAAGCACAAAGCTTCTCTTGTCAAAAGAGCCATCTTGACTAAATAAGATGAATTTGTCTTAAGATAAATAATGGAAGAATAGAAATATATAAAACCTCCAAAGATCATCTGTAGAGATGATCTTCATCATATCTGAATCATATCCCTTTAAAGGCCAGAAATGGAAGGAAATAATAATCTCCAGGTCCTTTGAGTTTGAACTCTCCACTATTACATCCATAAGACTCTTGAGTGCCAACGTAACTTATCTACTCTTTACAATGGCATTATTTTCTTTACTCTTTCCTCACAGTTTTAAGATGATTATTTCTAGCATGTTTGAGAAGTCAGAGACCCATTAAGGACAAAAGATGTGCCAAATACAACCTAATCAAAATAATTAAAACTTCTTGCTCCCAACATACCAAGGATACATGATCATCTTTTAGTTACATCATACACTCATGGTGCTGCCTTATGTATTTCAGTCTCACAATCAAGGAGATTTAGCATGTATAAGTGCAAAGCTTTCTCCATTTTGGCACAATCCTCTGGTGTACCCCAATGTAGTCAGTCTAGTTACTTCTCACCTGTATTGTCCTCTGCTGAGTCTCCTGCTCATGTCTCTACCAAGTTTCTGACAGAGGTGTCACCCTGCCATGCACCCAATCACTGACCAATGACTCTCCTTGTCTCACTAAATTCAGATGGAATGCAATCTTTTCTCTTCCTCGGACATATCAGCTCATATTCTAAGCTCTTTGCTATCTTCTGAAAGGTACATTCCTTTAACTTTTACATGGTTCATGTCTTTGAATTCAGATCTTACTTTAAATGAAACTTTTTTGCAGGGGCCTCCTTCAATCACCTAAGCTAAAGCAGCTCTTCAGCAAGCTCATTTCATACCTGTAAGTCCTATTACGTTTGCTCATTTCAGTTGTCCAAATGAACGAAAGTGCCCCTGTTTCTGAAGGTGTCCTTGACTGCTGATGAACATATTTCTCTTCATCTCTATCACTCACACTCTAAAGACTTTAGAAATCCCACATGTTGTTTTACAATGAATCTATCGCATCTACTAATAGGAGAAATGGGCCATTTAAATAAAACTAATTTTGGAGCAAGTAGGTTCATTATCTGACCCCACATTCAGAGAAATATTTATATCCCCTAATTTCTTTCCTGGTTTTCTCCAGCATCTTTTTTCTCTGCTCATTCACTCATTTAGGAAGGAAAAGAGACTAAAGTTTGACTTCAGATAAACAAGGGCCTTTTGGTGATGGGATGTTCCCAAAAATGCAAGATTAATGAAGTCAAGAAAAGGAAGCAGATCTTCTCTGAGCAGAGGCTTTTGAAAGCACAACTTATGTGCCCAAGTCCCTGCTATGTATAACAAACACAGTATATATTTTAACATGCTTCAGATCTCTTACTGACCAAACAAAACACCTGCTATTGGATCAGGGTTGTTGAAACGACTAAAGAAAATCCACAGGTTACTCACTGCATTAATGCAAATGCTGCTGAATTTTAGAAAAATTGTCCAGTACATTATGTCCACTTGTCAAGTAAATAGATTTTTCACAATGTGATTACTATAGATATTTGATTGTCCAGGATTCTTTATGCCAAGAATATCAAGAGCTAAACATTTGAGCCAATTCTGACCTGTGAACTTATCTTTGTTTTGCAAAGTATAAGAGATGTGCACTCCCTGATGTCCATGTCTTCTCTCGACACCCAACTCATGCATACATGTCAGTCTTTAGCTTGTAGCAACTAATCAGCAAAAAGCCAATTTACTTTGAGCTTAAATATTTGCCCCCACCAAAAAAAAAATCAGGTGTGATATGGGAGGGTCTTCTGTTTTGTGTTGATTTCACTGGTTAATAAAGAAATTGCCTTGGCCATTTGATAGGCCAGCCCTTAGGAGGGTGGAGTAGACAGAACAGAATGCTGGGAGGAAAAGGGAAGTGAGGCAGTCGCCATGCTTCTCCTCTCTGGGTCAGACGCCATGGAGCCAGCCACCAGGTCAGACATGCTGAATCTTTCTCGGTAAGCTACCAGCTCATGGTGCTACACAGATTATTAGAAATGGGTTAATCAAGATGTGAGAGTTAGCCAATAAGAGGCTAGAACTAATGGGCCAAGCAGGGTTTAAAAGAATACAATTTGTGTGTTATTATTTCGGGGCATATGCTAGCCAGGCAGCTGGGAGTTGGGCAGCAGGAACACTGCCTGCAGCTCCTTCTACACAGGTGGAAGAATGGGATGTATTCTCAAGGTGTGCTTTGTAGCCATACCACAGAGAGATCTTTTCCTCTTGTATCCTATGCTTTTTTTCTACTCTTGAAAAATGAGCCGGGCGGTGGTGGCGCACTCCTTTAATCCCAGCACTTGGGAGGCAGAGGCAGGTGGATCTCTGTGAGTTCGAGACCAGCCTGGTCTACAAGAGCTAGTTCCAGGACAGGCTCCAAAACCACAGAGAAACCCTGTCTCGAAAAACCAAAAAAAAAAAAAAAAGAAAAGAAAAATGATCAATTGCCTATCCTTCCTCTATTTTTCTCTTCTCTTTTTTCACCTATTTTATGAGTATAATAATATAATGTCTTCATTTGGAATTTGTTTTTGACTAACCAAACTTGGAATTCAAAATATGAACAAATGGGAGCTGTGTGGTGAGCTGCATGAGGAAATTTATTGTGGCCCTGATTGTATGTAAATGTATAAATTGACAGTGGTTAGGAAGAGTGAATTTGACTCGAAGTGGATTTTAGAGTAATTCATTTAAACTTATTAAGGATAATAGGGGATAAATACTTGTCCATGTCCTTTCCAGTTAAAAAAAAATCTCAGGAGGCAGGAAGTAGCTCAGGCCAATGAAAAGAACACTGGAAATTTGAAAATCAGACAATTAGAATATTAGCTCAGGAATTTTCACCATCCAGTGACTTCTGCCAGGTTGCTTATCCCTTTGGTTTCTGAATTAAAGATGGAAACTGTACACTGCAATTTGGTGTATATGTGTGTGTGTGTGTGTGTGTGTGTGTGTGTGTGTGTGTGTGTGTGTGTTTTAAACAGAGGTAGAAACATGCATGCATACAATATTCAATATAATTTAACTTTGTAGACAATGTAATTATCTATAAACAATAACTCACAAATACCAATCTATTTTCCCATCATCATGGAGGTTCTTGCTTTCTTAAAAAAGAAACAGAGGGAGAAGTGGTGCAGGAAAATTATCTGTATTCTGCCAATTATGTTTTAAATAAACGCTGATTGGCCAGACAGAAAGTATAGGTGGAACAACCAGACAGAAAGTAAAGGTGGGGCAATGAGAACAGGAAAATGCTGGGAAGGAGGAAGCCCATTCCTCCCCAGTCCTGCCCAGAACACAGAAGAAGCAAGATGTGACCGCTGAGAAAGGTACCGAGCCATGTGACTAACATAGATAAGAATAATGGGTTATTATAAGTGATAAGAGCTAATAAGAAGCCTGAGCTAATGGGCCAATCCGTTTATAACTTATGGAGAACTCTGTGTGATTTCCTTTGGGACTTGCCAGCTGTAGGAACAGGGCAGGACAGAAATCCCAACAAGCCCAGCCCTCGTGTTACAGCAAACCTCTAAATCATGGTAAATCCAGCAACAATTGGCGCTACTTGTAACTGCTAGTACAAGAAGCTCCTATCTTACAATAATGAACCCTCAATAGATGTATTTGAAATAGAATTAGATTGGATACCACATTCATCCTCTAAATGTGAGCTCCTCTATAAGGAACTACTGAAATTAGCAGAACTTTTGTCAACTTTAGATTCTTCTGAACTTGATACTGCTTCTAATTTCTTAGCTACATTCCTACTATCTTGCTTTTCATTCCTGGGGATGGTGGAATAGTGATATATGACTGAAGTATGCTTAAATGTATCAAAAGAGAGACTTTATATTCAATCTGAGTTTAGTTAGAAAGACTAAGCTAATGTCAGTATTGTGTGAAAGTGGGTGGAATTTAGAAAATCTGGGTCTACAACCCTGAGAGGATGTAGCAGTGAAGATCTGAAATCTGCTAGCTGGATACTTTCCTAATAAAGAAAGAGTAAACTATTTATCCTTGGGAAATCAAGCTGATCAATTTCATGAAATGGATCTCACAGAAAAATCTTCAAGTCACATTCTGTGCCACAACCTAGAGAAAACATGGTCCAGGTAATTCCAGGAAGCACCAGGGCCTAGTACAGAAGTATCCACAGATGTCTAGAAAACATCCAGATCTAACTGTGGCCTTGTAAGGATAATAACTTGTATTTCACATGAGCTTTCCAAATCTCCATGAATTTCCTCTCAAAAACAAAATTTAACCCAGAACTAGAAAAGAATGAATATAGGGGAATGTGGTCCTGTGCCTAGAAATAGTCAGCATATATTCTAACCTGTTAGCTCTCACTCACCCTTCATTCTATACATAAATATCTTTGATTTTCAAATAATGATAATGATAGCACTGTAGTTATTACCTAAGCTAATATAATCATCTCACACACAACTCAAGATAATCTCATCATCTGTCACGAAGAAGAAATAACCAAAATTCCATGTGCCTTTGTTATCATCTAGAAAAGACCTGGTCCAAGGACTGCAGCCTCAAGGGAGCCAGGGTCACATTGAAGTGTGCTTACTTCATCATTATGTAATTCCTGAGAAGTCATTTAACCTTCTGATAGTTCTTTAGAAGGAAAATACCTACTTCTAAGACTACTGAGTGGCCAATAATATGTATTACATAAATAGCTCACAGTAAGAGTTCAGCAAATGTTTACGTTTATCAGTATTTATTTTAATGAGTATAGATAAAAATTTTTGACAATAACTTTTTCTCATGTTGGAGGATATTGTATGTAAAAATACAAAAGAGTCATTAAACAGACAAGAGTTGATAGCACAGCCTATGAGAAGGGAAGAAAAAATACTGAAGTTACACAGAGGTTATGTAACATGCCGCTAACAGTAGGAAGTTAATAATCTACCCAGAAAAAGCAAAAATCCTTCAGTACCTAAATGATGCCAAGAGTGACTTCAGGGAAAAATTAGTCTTATCCCTTGCAAAAATCAAACCAACTTTTGTAACTTGAATATTAGGACTTTGTGTAAGAGGACAGAAATTCCAACTCAAATATTATAAAAAAAACAAATAAATGAAACACACACACAAACATTTTCACACTGGAAAGCTAACACAACACCATGACAATTGTAACTGCAAGAAAAGAACAGACAAAAAGAAAAACTCAGAGAGAACATATGGGATATAGCTCTGCATATCTCGGATAATTATTCTTTCATTTAGACAAAACATCATAGAGTTTTTAGATGTTCATACTACAACACATCCATCCATATGATACAATATTCCTAAATCAGCCAGCAATCCCAGATATCAGCCACAAGAAATTACTAAGCACAACAATGACCTCCTTTAACCATGAATGATGTTATTGTAGGCCTAGCTTCCTAGATAGACTTAGGGAGAAACAGCTCTTTGCCCTAGGGATGTTAACTACATAACATACAAACTAAGAGAAGAAAACTATGCAAGTGACTTAAATTAACTCATAAATAACTCAATTTTTATAAATACTCAAGGAAATTGGCTTACTAACTAATAACTCTGAGTTAAACCACTCTTCTTCATGTATAAAATCCTAGAAATAATAAGTGGCATGCTTAAAACATGTTTGTGATACCAAACAGATGTTCCATGTATAGAGCGTATGGATGGGGTTCTGCTTATCTCCTCACAGTATTGTGCTCCAACATCAAAAAAAAAAAAAAGACTGAGCAAAATTATATTAAAGGCATATAACTATTGTAATTAGTCCTATAGCCAGAGAACTAATCAGAGACTAGCTGGATCTTTGGAAAAATAGGCAACTCAACTTAAGCTCTAGGCTATCTCAAGAGATATAAAAATTACTCAAAAATCAGACTGGAAAATCTGACTTATGCACAGAAGAAAAAAGCATGGGACTGTAGATGATTTGGTAGGCTTTTGCTAAAGAAAGAAGAGCAAGTGCAACCTACCTCCAGCTGAGATCAACTGGAGATACTCATTTAAACACATCTTAAAATAAAATGAAGCATTCCTGGCTGTGAAAATGCTGTGTTGAAAACCATAGTCTTCCTTTCAGACAAGCCAATTCTGGTTCCTCTTCAGACTTCCATTTTTCTAGAAACAAGCTTCCTTGAAGAAAATGGATAAATCTGTACATTATGTTGCTTTAGCAAATTTTAAGCAAATATATCACATCAATGGCTTACCCCCAAGTTCACGACTAACAAAGGTTCATAGTTCTAGTCTTATACATTAATGTTAAGAGACATATTGCCTATTTTATATTTATACAGTTGCTTCTTAGATTTATTGGGACAATTTACAAGAGTTCCTACCACACTATATCTTGTTAAACCTGATTGCTTCCAGCCTGATTCTAGAACTCTGTTATGTCATCTAGTACATTAGATAAAGTGCATGTAAATACCATGTTTCCCATAATGAAGGTGTGATGTGAATTTCCACCATGTCAGCCTGACTGTTCTAACTGTACAGAAGCTCACTGAGATATATATTTTGGGTCTGGATAGTTATGGTGGTAATACTTCCTAAGGACAGCAACAATTTTGAGTGGGCACTTTCGTAAATACTTCTTGCATATTAACAGTCAAAACATTGTTAGATTTAATCTATCATTCAAATATTTATAAATTCTCATAGATATATTAATTCTGATGACATTTCTTTATTTGGCCATAAAGGTTTATCTTTGTATTATAATTAATAGGTATAACTAACATTTTCTTGATCACCCATTCTTGAAGCTATATTTAATGAACAAATTTGAAGAATTTGAAAGCAAATAATTATAAGTAAATAATGACTTCTAGCAATCAGTTCTGCTTTCTCATGTTACTCAAAGATGTGCCTGAATTAATCTGGTGAAATAGTTTACCCAAAATTGATTATAAAGTTCTGCATCCTATAGATTTTTAAATCATAGCTGGTGATTTTATGTTTTGTTTTATTTGTTGTTTTCAATACTGTGCATTGAACCTAGGGCCTTGGGCAATACCAGACCAGTACTCTGCCAGTGATCTACATCTGCAGCCTGATTTTCACTTTATTTTGAAGCAGAATCTGATTAAGTTGCCCTGACTGGCCTTAAAGTCATCCTGTGTTATAATTTGAATAAGAAACCTCCCACATAGGCTCATGTATCTGAACACTTGGTGTCCAGTTGCTGGTACTTTTTTGGGACACTATGAAATGTTCAGTTTATGGAGTCATGCTGATGGAGTACATCACTGGGGGTGGGCAGGGAGCATTGAAAATTCATAATTGTACTCCACTTCTGGTTCCCTCATTCTACTTCCTGTGTATGGATTAATACATGGTTTCTCAGCTCCTTTCTCCCACCACCACTCCTACCTGCTGGCATGCCTCCTTCTCCATTATCAACTCTCTGGAACCATAAACTTAAATAAACTCTTTATTCTCTAGGTTGGTGTTGGTCATTGTTACAGCCATAGAAAGGTGACTAATACACTCTATAACCCAAGCTGCCCTTGAACTTATCATTCTCCTGCCTCAGCTACCCAAGTAGCTGAGTTTACAAGCCTCAACCACCAGGTCCAGCCCATGTCCATCTTATTTAAGAATTTTGATACACTTTTTTAAATATTATTCTACTTAGAGTTTATCATCATCTCTACCATTGTCTAAGATTTTTTTTTTGTCTGAGACGTTTTTTGTCTGAGACATTTTTAATGTGAAAAAATGTAGAAGCCAATGATCACAGTCTCAAGAAAATATAGAAACCAAAGAATATTCCTTTCAGTACAGGAGTATCTTCTAAATCCATATATTCTGGATTTAACACTGAAATAAAAAAGCAAATGTGTGAAATGGGCTGGATTTGAAAATGACAAGAATATTTTTAACTAAATAAAAATAGCCAATGAAACAGCTCAAGCTGAACTCCAAGGATAGCATTTATTATAACCTACCAATTGAATTACTCATATCTTTATATATAATCTTGACCTCTGGCAATGTAATCCTCTTACCTGAATGATCAGCAGTATTGCCTTGCCCATGGTGTTTGGCTTTGAAACAAATTTTAAAATAGTTCTACGTGGTTACGCATATGTGAAAGCACATTAAAAGATACTGGCATTTTGATTGGGTTGGCATTAATTTTAAATTGTTTTGGAAAGAATTAAAATACTGAAGGAAACACCATTCTATTAATTTATATCTTATTAATTTTTCCTTAATAATACATTGAGTTTTATACACTTTGGTTAGATATTTTCTTAGATAATTGATACACACTGTGCTGGATTCCTTTTTAACATTCAAATGTTTAATTTCTTCTACGTGATATATAAGGTAAAAAATAATTGAGCTAAATAGACCCTTGAAACACTCATAGCTTTGATAACTAATAAGTTCTTAAATTCTTCTTTCTAAAATTTGCTATTGCTATTTAATAATTATAATTTTGTCCATTTCTTTTTAAATTTTGTAGATTTTGCCTATTTTTGCTGACTAGGATCTTGACTAATGTGTTGAATAGTGAAAGACAATTTTTATTCTCACCTCAAAAAGAAAACCCCTGGGGCTGGAGAGGTGGCTCTGTAGTTAAAAATACAGGCTACTCTTCCAAACGTTGCAGGTTCAATTCCCAGCACCCTCATGGCAGTTCACAGCTGTCGGGAACTCCAACATCTTACACAGACCTACATGTAGGCAAAACACCAATGCACATAAAATATAAATAAATAAATTCTTGAAAAAGAAAGATCTCACAATGCTTTAACTTTAAGAAAATGTTTACTGTAATGTTTTGAATAAATAATCTTATTTGAATTGAATGTAAATTTGTTTCTTCAATCTATACTAATAATTTTCAATCACAAACTTTCCCAATTGTTTACAGTTATCTTTTATATTTATACTATTATAAATATAACATAGGGACTTATATTTAAAGTATGATGCTAACAATACATCGTATAATGAGCAATGACTATTTTATATTTCCAGAATGTAATTAAATTTAATTTTTTAAAAATTTGTGAGTTATCTTCAAGCCGGGCGGTGGTGGCGCATGCCTTTAATCCCAGCACTTGGGAGGCAGAGGCAGGTGGATCTCTGTGAGTTCGAGACCAGCCTGGTCTACAAGAGCTAGTTCCAGGACAGGCTCCAAAACCACAGAGAAACCCTGTCTCGAAAAACCAAAAAAAAAAAAAAAAAAAAAAATGTGAGTTATCTTCAATACCATGAAACAATTTACATTCTGGAAACAAAAAACAGTCATTGTTCATTACACAATGTATTATTAGCTTGGGCCAGGTACTATTTTCTTTAGTACAGTAGTTCTCAACTTTCCCCAGGGCCCACAGGCAAGAACACCAGTTCAATACTGCAGGATAACTCTTATCTTAATTATCTTAATGTAGCTCTGGCTCCTGGGGTGAGCTGCTTACTCAACCTGTGTTTGTCACAGCAGATGGTTGACAAGGTCAGCCTAACCCAACACTGGCAGTCACTAGTATGATCACTCTCGTCAATGTGGTCTTCATCTAAAGAAACATTTTGAGGAAAGTAAATTGTACAAATCAAACAGACAATAATTATTATGTGGGTTTGGCATTTGCTTCAAAACAGTTGGCATTCCTTTGCCTTCACTGGGACAGCAGTAGTCCATCATCCAGGCTTCTGGTAAGATATGCATTACTAAAATCTAATCAAAGCATTCATATGTATGTAAATATAGGTACATATATACATATATGCATTATAATATAATGCAATCTCACATGAAACCCTATAACTCTGAGCAAAAAGCAAAAGTGGTATACTGCAAAATAAAATGCACATACATTCAAACTAGAATTTAGAAGTTTTAGGACGTGTGTTGCCCAGTCTTTTGGTTGGTTCCTTGATGCTTGACTCTTTCATTTATGCATAAAAAGAACTTTTTTCCATATGAAAGCTTTATGCATATTCCCAAACCACACAGAATTGATGTTTTGACTTATATGCAAAAGACTTGTGGTCGCTACAAATCTTTTGTAATTTCTCTTTGGACTCAGATGAAACCATAAAGAAATATACATACATGCACTATATAAATTGTGTCATATGTTTTTGAGTGTTTACTTTCTCTTACTCATCACACAACCACAACACAGCCCTATGGTTTAAAGGAACTATGAGCAATGTGTTTCACCAGATCCAATATTTCTCTGTGTTCTTTCTTTAACTCTATCCAATTCAAACAAGTGTATCACATATACTGCAGGTTTTGCAGCTTTATTCTGATAAAATAGAGACATTTTGGAATCTAGATGTCATAGCCTTTTTGCTCACATAACTTTGTCTTTTAAATTTTTAATTTGTATGTGCTAAATACATGTATGTACTAGAAATCTGGTCAGCTAAATCTTGAGGACTTTTCTTATTGCATTCTCCTGGTTTGGTATTAAGTCTACATTTATAGATGTGTAGAAAATCCTGTGTGCCTTCGTCTTTTAAAACAGTTTCATGGTGAAATTTTCAAAGAAAAATCAAGAAACTTCAGGTTAAAAGAGAAATTCTACCATTAAATGTAAAGTTTTTGATAGCTTCAAAGGTAATTTCAGCTCTGAAGATTACTCAAAATTTTGAAATTAGTATTTACGATAGTACCAAATGTATCTTATTCCATATTAAATATTTAAATTTAAGATAGAGACCATTGGTATTTTTTATCTTAGGCATTCTGACTATTATAAGATGGTTTCTAAGAGTCATTTTGATTTGTATTTCCCTGATAGCTAAGGATAATGAGAAATCACAGACAGACAGCTCACTTTGGTTTCTAGCTAGCCAGAACTCCAGGTTGATAAGAGACCCTGTAGGTAAGTAGGTAGGTAGGTAGGTAGGTAGGTAGGTAGGTAGGTAGGTAGGTAGGTTGGGTGGGTAGGTGGATGGATGGATGGATGGATGGATGGATAGATAGATAGATAGATAGATAGATAGATAGATAGATAGATAGATAGATAGATAGATAGATAGATAGATAGATAGATAGATAGATGCATAGATACATGGATAGATAAATAGATAGAACCAAAAAAAAAAAAGGCTGGGTGATAGTGGCGCATGCCTTTAATCCCAGCACTCAGGAGGCAGAGGCAGGCGGATCTCTTGAGTTCGAGGCCAGCCTGGTCTACAAGAGCTAGTTCCAGGACAGGCACCAAAAGCTACAGAGAAACCCTATCTCAAAAAACCAAACAGTAAAAGAAAAAGAGATAGATGCATAGATGAATAAACAAACAAACAAGGTGGATGGCTGGAGTAATTCAAATGAGAAAAATCCTCTATAGTTTCAGATATTTGAATACTTGGCCACCAACTGATGGCATTGCTTGGGGAACATTAGAAGGAACATCAGCTGGAAGTGAACTTTGAGAGCCTAAAGACCTGTATGAATTCCAGTTCACTCTCTCTGCTTCATAATTTTGTTTTAAGACGTGAGCTCTCAGCTTCCTGCTCCGGGCTCCGTGCCTGCCACTGTTGTCATGCCTCTCTGCCATGACAGATTCTCATCCTCTGAAACCATAAGCCAAAATAAAGTCTTTCTTCCATAAGTCATGTCTTATCATGAGCTTTATCACAGCAATGGAAAAGTAGCTAGTACAATGGCCTTCCTAAGGAATGACATGCAAGGCTATACTGTTGTCCTCTGGTCTCCATGTGCACATGAATACATATGTACATATGCATTTGAAAAGAGTGGGAGAGAAAGACAAAAAAAGGAAATTGTTAAGTTAAGAGAGGGAAGTGGGGGGAGGGCAATATTTGGGAGGAGGGGAGGGAAATGGGAAATGGGGAGCAGGTGGAAATTTTAATTAAAAAAGAATAAAAATAAATAAATAAGTAAAAAAAAAAAAAAAAAAAAAAAAAAAAAAGAAGACTGGCCAAATGGCCAAACTGTCTGCCAGTTCTGTGGGTAGCTCCAAGGAGAGATGTTTAATGAATCACTCCCCATACTTAGGTGGACAATTTGGGTATTCAACTCTAAGTGGCCCTCCATTCACACTATAGTTGTGCAGACTAGTATTTTGTCCATTTGACACAAGTAAGGCCATCTGGGAAGAGGGAACCTCAATTAAGAGAATGCCCCCATTAGATTGACCTGTAGTCATCTGGGAAGAGGGAAATTCAATTAAGAAAATATCCTCATTAGACTGACCTGTAGGCAAATCTGTGCAGCATTTTCTTGGTTAATGGTTAATATAGGGTGTATCAGGCCCCTGCTGGTAGTGCCATCTCTGGGCAAGTGGCCCCGGGTTTTATAAGAAAACAAACTGTGCAAGCCAGAAGAAGCAAGTCAGTAAGAGCACTCCTCCATGGCTTCTGCTTGAATTCCTGCCTCCAAGTTCCTGCCCTGCTTGATTTCCTGTCTTGGATTCCTTCAATGATCGATTGTGATTGGAATGTAAACCAAATAAACCCTTTCTTCCTCAAGATGCTTTTGGCCATGGTCTTTACCACAGCAACAGAAAGATAACTAGGAAAGCAACCCAGGTAATCCCATAGACTCAATAAGACAGATGGGTAGAATTATTTCTGTGGTTTATTGTTAGTGACCTTCTTGGGGCAAACAGAAATTTGTTTGTGTCTCACTAGAAAAAGTCACACGTGTGTGTGTGTGTGTGTGTGTGTGTGTGTGTAAAAGACTAGAAGTTTCATGTTGTTCCCTGGTGACCCAGAATGCTTGAGTTTGACCTTATTTGTTTGGACGTTAAAAGAAAGCATATTAAAAATTAATTTCTTCTTATTCTGTCTTCCATTCTTTTAATATTTAGGAAAAATGTGACTTCAGTGAGAAATTTGTAGAGTGTATTTTCTATGTTCAATTGTTATTGTCCCTTCAGACTCTAATTTTAAAATTATTTAGCATAGTTGTGTGCTCAAATAATTTTCTATTGTGAAATTAATACCAGAAAGAAATTGAGGTTGTTAGTGTATGCCCTTGGACACTGACAAACAAAAAAAAATCCACTTCTGGAGATATTGTCTTCTTGGTATGGTGAAGAGCTAGACCAAGAAACAGTTGTATAGATAAGATTCTGTTCTACATAACTTAAAAAAATCCTTTGTTATACATCATAGAAAAGACTTTAATGTTTGTAAGGTAGTTAGTACTGACTTACATTGATATGGTTTAAATTATTGATAGCAATTCTTTAAAATGGCATTGAGCAGTCAACTCCCTGCTCAGTGCTCCCTGTCATGATGAAAATGGACTGAACCTCTGGAACTGTAAGTAAGCCACCCCTATAAAATGTTTTCTTTATTTAAAAAATCTGTTTTGTACTGCATTGACTAGAAACATAAAATAATAATGTCTGAGAAAAATTGGGACTCTGTTCTCTAAATGTTCATTAAAAGCAAAGGGCAACTCGCCTTATAGATTTATACTTTCCTAGATTGGAACAAAATTGAGAGGGCAGTAAATAGCCTAGAACTTAGCTTTGGGGAACAAAATTCCTCTCAATACATTTAAATCCTGTCTAATCATTCATGTAACAATAACTTGAAGGCAGGAAAAACTGAGCTGTATAGTTCCTAGTTCCCATCCTGTTTCTTGGGCATACAATGTAGAAGGAAGGCGTGAGAACTGAATTCACTGGGTTTTTTTTTTTTCTATATCATGGCTATAGCATGGGAAAAGTTAAGTGCTCTGCATTAGTTTTGAAGTTTTTAAGAATCATTCTTCAGTAAGGATAAACCATGAAGTCTGGACAGGCAATGGAGTTTAGAGTCATGCTCCAATGTTGTCTCTATCACGTAGGCCCAAACTCCGTGTCCTAAAAGAAGGTAACCATGAAAATGCGACTCAACTGGTAGAGGGCTGGTCCAGCATGTACACAGCTCCGGGTTCAGTCTACAGCACTAAGTGAACCAGGTGTGGCAAATCATACAACTAACCCCAATCCTCTGGAAGTGGAAGTTGAAGCCAGTTTGGGCCACAATGAGGTTATAACTAAAAAAGGAGAAGGAATAGGAGGAAGTGGGCTTATTATTAGAATTAAAGATAATGTTATATGTAATGCATGAAAGTAGGTCTAGATTATATTGTTTTATATGGTTTTCTAATTATTCCTTCACCCTGTACAAGTGTATGTCAATACATTGAGCCAGTTCAGTAGATTAAAAATGTGACATTTGGATAGATTATGTTACAGTAAAATCCTTTTCTAAAAAAATTATAAAACTCCACTGCCTGTCTCTCACCCAATCCCAGCAGTCACCATAGCCCCTGACCAGAGCATGCCAATGTTATTTGGACTTTTAGCCTCCAAAACTGTGAGCTTTAATTTTAGAAAATTATTGTTTATAAGTTTCTTCACATTTTTAAAATTAGACAATCTGGGTATTTCATTATAATAAAAAAGGGGACTCATATGCCTTCTCATGGAGATTCTCATTTAACAAACTTGAAAATAAAACCTAGAATCTACTGTTCCAAATCTCACCAGGAATCACATCCTACACCAAGTCTTCAGAGTTCCTTTGGTCAGAGCCAAATATTCCTGGAACAGCTGTTTCCCTTGTCCTAATGTACTACCCCCACCCTCACCCCATGGCCAGCCAGTCCTCCATTCCTACCCCAACCCACTCCCTACTCCCAGAAAGACAAACGTTGTATGTACTAATTCATAAGTGGATATTAGACATAAAGCAAAGGGTAACCAGCTTACAGTCCACAACCCCAGAGAAGCCAGGTAACAAGGAGAACCTTAAGAGATACATACATGGATCCCCCTAGAGAGGAGAAATAAATAAGTTCTCCCAAGTAAATTGGGAGTGTGAGGGAAAGTGGAAGGGGAGTGGGAATGGAGAGAGGAGGAGAACATAAGGGATTGTGGTGGTTGAGTTGGGGGAAGGACAGAGATGAACATCAGGGAAAGAGATATCATGATGGAGGGAGCCATTATGGGGCTAGCGAGAAACCTGGCACTAGGGAAACTCCCAGAAATCCACAAGGATGACCCTGGCAAAGCTAAAACTTTAAGGTTCTTTTTTATTTTTATGAACTATTAAAAATATATATCATTGGTGGCACAGCTGTTAAGAGCACTAGCTTCTCTTGTAGAGGACCCTGATCCAACTCCCAGAACACAGAAGGTAGCTCACATGGATCTGTAACTGTTAACTCCAGTTCCACAGCTTCCGACAGCTTCTTCTGACCTCTCAAGGTACTGCATACATACAGTGCACATGCATATATGCAGGCAAAACACTCATATACTATATGTGTATATATATAATATTATAGATAATATATATAATTATATGTAATTATGAAGACTTTTCATCTGAATTCATCCTATGCCATTTATTTAAATATACCTGAGAATCTGCAAATGAAGGCAGACAAGTGAAAGAAGAGGGAAACCATGAATATTTAGGTCACACAACAGCATCACTTTTTTTCAAAACAGAAACAGATTGTTGTACAGAATCCAGAAATTCTGGTGGAAACACTCTGCAGTAGAAGCATGTTTTCCATTAACTTAAATACTGTGTTAACCTCAGTCAAAAATATGCATTCCTAAACTGAATACAGAATTTAGAGTTTTGCAAAATCGTGTCTGCCTGCATTCTAAATGCTCAAGAGAGCTGATGCCAATGGCTTTGTCCCATGTGACTTTAAAAACGCCTTAGTTCTTTTTTGTGAACGTAAAATGAAAACAACTTAGAGGGACGTGTATTCTTCCACTGAACCAAGCCCTGGAGCCACATGTGCTATATTTTAGAGTTCTGAAGAGCACTTTCCTGCCTTGATGCTGCATAGTGCCTGGAGGTTATATGAATATGGTTTCTCACTATTCAAACCTTTATTAAGAACACACACATGGGTAGCTTCCATCATCCCAAGACTCTTGGTAGTTAATCTTGCAGGGCAGTGATCTTTCTAAACTAGTGACTAAACTTGTGTCGCAGATGATCTGCACTGTTAGAAGCAGACATGAAGGGATGAAGTTTGGGACTATCTTTCCTTCTGGATGTTAAGCTAATGAAAGCACCCTGTTGGGGAGGCTAGCGATGCATTGTGTATAGTGTGGAAGAGCCTGTGTAGAGACTCTGTTTCAGAGTCTATGACCAGTACTTTGTCTTGCCTGTGATTTGTGTATTGCATCTGTACTTCATCGTTGTCTTTTAAGAGGCCATATAGATGAGGAAACTGTTAGTCACATCTTGGGAAGAAGATGAGAGCAGATGGCAGACAGAATGAAATAAGGGTGGAAGGAGCAAGGAAAGGGAAAAGTCCAGTGTGCTAATGCCAGCACAATCTTCCCTTTTAGACAAACTCTCCTATTGGACACTAGAAAAGGAATAAACACAGCTTTGAAGGTAAATAAAAACCAAATTTTTCTTCATTCACTATAAAATCTACCATTTAATAGACTAGATAAAGTTATTTCCCAGTCTGAATAACTGTGACGGTAAATAGCAGACTGCATAACTGGCAGTAGGGTTGAAGGGTAAATTATCTACTGCTTATCATGTGTTGAGAAGACTCAGAGTGCTTAATGCAATTTCCCAAAATGCTGAGCTCAATATAGCAACACCAGAGACATCAGCCTTCCAAAATCTCATTTACACTCTTAGTCACTAGGATGTTTGGCTTCTTTAATTAAATCTGACTGTTGCTTCCACCATCACAAACATAATTGTCTGAACAAGGAATTGTCTGAATCATTTCCACTCTTTGGAAATGTTGGTTTCAGTGTCACACATAAACTCTGCCACAGAGCAAATATTCATGATTTTATTTTCAAAACCTTTAAGCCAATATATGGTCTTTCCTATTATTCCACTGGAAAACAGAATATTACAAAGTCTGTCACTTGTTCTGCATGAAAGCAGAACAATTCTAGACCTATAGGTCATACATATGACCAGTCATCCCCACTTCAAAAGTGCACACTTTTTGAACAGCAGAGCACATATGGTATAAATAGGCCCTCACACAAACAAAATACTCAGGATAAAGCATAAGCTCACTTTGTGGCCATCTTGTTTCTCCTGTCTTCTTTCATTCTCTCCCTGTCTTTTTCCCACCCTCTGTCTCACTCCATAAACAGAGACTGTGTACTCATTTCTCAGCCACTCAGACTCAAATAATCACATGGAGTCTTATATTAATTATAAACTGTTTGACCTATTAGCTCAGACTTATTGTTAACTAGCTCTTGCAACTTAAATTAACCCATAGTTCTTATCTATGTTTAGGCACATGACTTGATACCTTTTATCAGTAAGGCACTCTCATCTTGCTTCCTCTGCATCTGGCTGGTAACTGCAGACTGAACCTTTCCTCTTCCCAGAATTCTCCTAGCCTGGTCACCCCACCTATACTTCCTGCCTGGCTACTGACCAATCAGTGTTTAATTAAACCAATATGAGTGACAAATCTTTACAGGGAACCAGAGCATTTTCCCACAGCATCTCTCAGATGAACAATGGCCAAAGTACTCTATGAAGACTGTTGTATGCCATCAGGGTGCTACATTTCCCTTAGGAGTTTCAAAGATGGAGAAGATGGTAATTGTCATCTTATTTCTCACCAAGAAAATGGTGTACCATCACTTGGAGAATATCATCTTCTATAAGAAATAAGACTTAAAACAAATCTTCATGTAAAAAACAGATGCACATCCACTGCTCAGTCAGAACTGTGAAGACTTTTATTGTAGTGGATTGAAGGAGAATATCCCCCCTTAGGCTAATATGTTTGAACGCTTGAACCCAGTTAGTAGAACTGTGTGAGAAGGACTAGAAGATGTGGCCTTATTGAGGTAGACATGGTCTAGTTGGAGTTGTGTGAGTAGGGGACCCAACCATTCCCACTGTCTCTGTGTGTGTGTGTGTGTGTGTGTCTGTGTGTGTGTCTGTTGCATGCAGATCAGGATATAGCCCTCAGTTATTTATTCAGCATCATGTTTGCTTGCCTGCCTGTCATCATACTCCCTACGTGATGATGATGGACAAACCCTCTAAAGTTGTAAGAAAGACCCCAATTAATTTTTTTAATAAGGTGACCTGGTCATGGTGTCTTTTCAGAGTAAAATAACAGCAAATAAGACACTTAGTTGTCAACTAAGTCTCCACTTGCCTTAATCTCCCAATCCTCAATTCAACTAAGCAAACAAAATTCTCTGGTCTGTAACTATTTAGCAATAGTGTTACCATTTCCCTTTGTACATGATAAAACCGAGTAAAGAGAGGAAATAGAAAAGATAAGGAGAAGAAGGCAAGTAAAGAGAACACAAAACACGCACTCTGGAAAATATGTGCCAGATTTTAACTCATCACTTAAAATATCACAAGATAAAGAGAAGGTGTCTTAATCAGTGTTCTATTGCTATAAAGAGACACTATGACCATTGCAACCCTTATAAAGGAAAGCATTTAACTAGGCTTTGCTTACAGTTTCAGAGACCTAGTTCATTATCCTCATAGCAGAGAAAGTAGCATGCAGGCAGACATGGTAGCTGAGAATTCTACATCTGAATTCTGCATCTTCTGGCAGCAGGAAGAGAAAAGAGCCACTGAGCCTGACTTGGGCCTTTAAAACCTCAAAAGTCACCGCTAGTGATAGACTTTATCAAAAAAAGAGGACACCTGCTCCAACAAGGCCATACTTCCTAATCCATCCCAAGTAGTAACATACCCTGATGACTAAACATTCCAAAATATGAGCCTATGAGTATCATTCTTATTCAAACCACCACATTCTGCACCTGGCACCTATAGGTGTGTACCATATTATATGCAAAAAAAGACATTCAGTCCAACTTCAAAAGTTCACATAGTCTATTATACTGTCAATGTTGTTTTTCTAAAATTCAAAGTCTCTTCTGAGACTCAAGGCAATCTCTTAACTTCAAAGCCCTGCAAAATCAAAAAGCAGATCACGTAATTCCAACATACAGTTGCATAGGAAATGCATTACCTTTCAAAAATAGAGGAAAGGGGACATAGTGAAGAAATACTAGGTGAAATCAAGACCAAAAACCAGCAGTATAAACTCCCATGCATCTCTGCATCTCTATGTCTGATGTCAAAGCATTCTTCAGATCTCCAACTCCACTCACATTTGTTGGATACAACACATTTCATTCTCTTGAGCTGTTCTACATCTAGTCTGCAGCTCTCCTTGGCAGGTATCCCCTAACATCTTGGGGTCTCCAATGAAATCCAGGCTTCACTTTCACAGCTTCACATAATGGCCTGTGAACACCCATACTATGTGCCTGGCCTCAATAGTTTTCCTTAGTCATGGAAGGAGATTCCACAACTGTTTTAAAATGACATGAGATGGACATTGGCAGGTAAGCACCAGAGGTCCCACTGCAGTCAAGAAACAAATACAACATACAGATAGAACTAGAGAGCAGAGTGTATTGAGAGAAGGTTAAGGGGAGTGGTGTGGGAGATTTTTCTGTTTATGTGTTGCTTTTATTGGTTAATGAATAAGAAACTGCTTAGGCCTACCTCAAGGCAGAACTTGGCTAGGTGGGGAAAACTAAACTGAATACTGGGAGAAAAGGGTGGAGTTAGGAGAGGCCATGTAGCTCTACCAGAGACAAATGCCAGAATGATGTAGGAGGATCTTCTGTCTATGTGTTACTTTCATTGGTTAATAAAGAAACTGCCTTGGCTTTTGATAGGACAGCAGCTTAGATAGGTGGAGTAGACAGAACAGAATGCTAGGAAGAGCAATGAGGCAGACGCCAGAGCTCTCCTCTCCTAGATAGAGGCAGGTTAGAATCTTTCCCAGTAAGCCACCACCTTGTGGTGCTGTTGTAAGGAGCAGCGGAGGGCTACATCCTGCCACCCGGCTCCTGGTCACCAGCTAGCTTTATACCCGAAATAATTACACAGAAACTGTATTCTTTTGAACACTGCCTGGCCCATTAGTTCTAGCCTCTTATTGGCTAATTCTCACATCTTGCTTTAGCCCATATTTAATAATCTGTGTAGCACCATGAAGTGGTAGCTTACCAGGAAAGCTCTTAACCTGTGTCTGGGTAGGAGAGGAGAATCATGGCGACTGACTGACTCAGCTTCTTTCTCCCAGCATTCTGTTCTGTCTACTCCGCCTACTTAATTTTCTGTCCTATTAAAGGCCAAGGCAGTTTCTTTATTAGCCAATAGACATAGGATCCTCCTCCATCATGGTGCTACACAGATTATTAAAAATGGGTGAGTCAAGATGTGAGAGTTAGCCAGTAAGAGGCTAGAGCTAATGGGCCGAGCAGTGTTTAAATGAATACCAAGCCATGTGGCTAACATAGACAAGACTAATGGGCCAATTTAAGATGTACAAATTAATTAATAAGAAGCTTGAGTCAACCAGCTTATAATTAATGTAGTAAGCCTCTGTGTATTTCTTTGGGATGAATGGCTGCAGAACCAGGCAGGACAGAAACTTTGCTCAATAGGAGAGGGAAGGGGGGGAAGAAAGAAGGGGAGAGGAAAAAAGGCAGATACCTACTTTCATCTTCAGAAGAATAGTGGGGAGAGAGTGGACTAGGTAAAACTTATCTCATAAAGGGACCTTTGCACCTGCTCACCATGTGCAGTGGGGTGACACACTGTGCCAGATTCCCAGGAGGTGGAGCCAAGATGTACATGGATGCTAACAACAACCCCTTTCATGTATCACTGATTCTAAAGCCAGAACCATGTGGCTGAAGCTGTCAAGTTCTGCTTGCTGGAACTGGAATTTGACCCCTCTTTCAAATTACATTTGCACCAGTTTTCTGTTATCCATGTTTTTTTTTACACTGTTTAAACTTTTCTTTAATTCCTTTTCATAAATTTGAAGCTTAACTGGGTGAGATCTGGTCCTGAGGTCACCATTATCCTTGTACCATTAAGGTTTAGCATCAGGCATTTTTTTAAAGTTTTTATCTCCTTGAGTACTGAACTTAGCTTTGTTACAATTCCTGGTACTTTTTACTCCCCAAATTGTATACTTTGTATTTTTCCTTGTTCAGCTTGCTTTTTTATTATAAATCTATATAAATGTTACCACTAATAACCATTTGTCACAGTTAATACTAGGCTGTCTTGAAATTTCTTCTGCCAACATCATTAATCCAAAACTCCTCAATTTAGGAGATGGAGGCAGATGGATCTCTGTGAATTCAAGGCCACCGTGGGCTACACAAGATTGAATCTGTCTAAAAGAGAAACAGAGCTCACACAAAGGTGATTCCAGCACTTGGGATCACATGTCTTCAATCCCAGCACTAGGGAGGTAGAGAGAGGAGCAATATGGCTGAGTGGAGAGAGGAATAAAGGGGAAGAGACAGAAACTCAGTGGAGTGTGGAGTCTGAGGTTGGTGGAGAGCATTGTAGGATAGCCCCTTTATTGGTTTGAGCCTTGGTAGAGGTAAGATCTCTCCAGTGGCTTGATTGCTTTGCTTTTCTTATCTTCAGGTTGAACCCCAATATTTGTCCCTGGGTTTTTATTATTCATGCTACAACTGATAATGGCTAAACACAATTTTGTATATTTCAAAAAGAAATGGAATATCATTTTACAATAAAATGAGGAACTGATACACACCAAAGCCAGATAAACTTTGAAAATAGTATGCTAAATGAGAGAGGCCAGCCACTAAAGACTTCTTGTTGGACATTACGTCTGTAGGACAAATCCAGAATTGGCAAACTCATAGAGGCTGGAAGTAGAATAGTCATTTGCCAGGGACTCAGGGAAGGGAGGAAGGGGTGTGACTACTAATGAGTACTGGTTTCTCTGTGGGTTGATGAGAATGTCTAGAATTAGATAGTGGTAATAGTTGCACAACTTCATAAAATTACTAAAAAAAAACTATTGACATATATATTTTGAAAAAGAATATTTTTGTGGTGGTGAGTTACATGTCTAGTAAAAATAAAATGTGTATTTATGTATGCATAATATGAACCTTGATAGATCATTCAACAAGTGTTTAGTTTCTGTATAGCATTATAAAAAGGAACAAATGCAGGTAGATAGGAACACCTGGATTAAGAAAGTGACATTTGCAAAGGTTCTCAGGCATAGAAGCACGTTACTTTCTGCCCAAGTTTTATTAAGGAGTTATTAAAGCTAATACTGTCAGAGCAATAAAGATTTGGCTGCCGTCACTTATACCATTTTTAACCAAACAAGAATTTACCTTTAAGACAGATGAATGTGAATTTTAAATGTGCTGCCAAATACTAACTATTAATAAGCTTCCAAAAGAATGCAGAATTTTATATCTATTTCTTAACCAAAATCTCTGGTTCCCCTTCACCATATTTACTCTGTGGCAGTAAGGTTGAAAAGATACCAATTGGGCAAGTCACAGCCTGTAAAGGATAAGAACATTTTTATCTTTCAGGAATCACATCATTTTGCATTCTTAGGACGTGCAGAAAAACACGTCTTCCTTGTGTCAAATGGAGAGAGCCCTCATCAGCCCAGCTGGTTTACATAACATCCCTCATGCTGAGCATGGCCGTAACATGTCTCCAATCTCATCTGTTGGAGATCACATACATCAATCATCTTTCATACATTGTCAGAAAGCATGAAGGCCTCGTTTGTTATTACTCAACGTTTTGCTGAATTCACATTCAAATGGATTTGATACTTCTGCATTTGTAAAATTAAAGAGAGTTTTGCTTTCAAAATATTTTCAGAAAATGCACCAACCTCAAGATTTATTCACTAACCTAGGAATAGTTTTTGGCATAAATGAAGGATGAATAATTATCAAATATTATCCACTTTACCATGTGACAGGATTAGTGTTCAAATGTAGGGTACTTCTTGTAATCGCTGGTCTGGCCAATATTTTTTGGACACTTGTATTTCTCGAGAGCATTAGCCATTTATACCAAGTACATTATGCAGCTTATTTTCTCTCTTTTCTCTATTTTTTTTAGTATCTAAAATACATCTTCACCCTGAGTCATCCAGTCTCTATGACATCACCTTGTTTATATAAAACCTGAATCATCTCTAAATGTTCCATGTAATATTAGAGGATAAAACAATGAAGGATAGTACAGGACATCTGACAGAAAAGAGTTACAAGGTCATCAATCCATCATAATCCTCCCATTAACGCTCTCTAAAACGTGCTTCAGTCACTTCTGATAAATCATAGATCTTCAGAGTTGCACTCAGAAGTTATCATCCAGCTTCTGTCTTGCTTTCCTGCCTCCTTCTCTCTTCCACTTTGCTTGACACACTCAGAAATGCAGCGATATTTTAATTTCTCAAATGTTCAATGCTCTTTCCTTCCTCCTTCCACCTATATATATTTTCACCTATCTCTTACCAGGTCTTCAAGTAATTCTTATGAAGCATGATCAATAAAAACTCCGAGAGAGAAACTGGGGTTCAACTTGAAGGTCAGAAAAGCAAAACAGCCAGCCACTGGCTCTTAGCACAACCTGAGTCCAAAATGGTGATCCTGCCTCCAGGAATCTCAGAATGAGACTGAGGGTGAGAACTGTCTCCTCGAGTCTTATAATCATCTCTAGTTCTGGGATTAAAGGAGTGTACCACTACTGCCTGGTTTTTATGGCAAGCTAGTGTGGCTACTGGGATTAAAGATGTGTGTCATTGCTGCCTGGTCTGTAACATTGGCCAGTGTGGCTGTTTTACTTTTCCAATACCCAAGCAAGTTTTATTTACTAAAATACAAATTAAATGCAAATGCCGCTACATTTCTACTTTGTCTTTCTTTTAAGACAAGGTCCTGGACCTTGAGAGATGACTCAGTGATTAAGAGCATTTGTTAGTACTGTAGAGGATCTGGATCTAGTTCCCAGGACCCACATGCCAGTTCACAACCATCTGCCACTCCAGACCAATAGGGGCCTAATGTCTTCTGATCTTCACAGGCACCAAGCACATACATGCTACACAGCCATACATAAAATAAGTAAATAGAAAAAATAAGATAAGACAGCATCTCATTAAGTAGGTCAGGCTAGCTTGTCCTCCTCCCGCCTCAGCCTTCAGAATGTAGTTTAATTTCTACTTCTTTAAACCTCAAAATTATAAACCATTGTTCAATTCTCTCATTCTAACCAGGATCATTTAGGTCTGAAGCCAACACTGTAATGTTTTTCCTTGACTTTCTTGTGTCTAAGACACTTCCCGATGAAAAGATTATGCTTAATAGTTTTAATGAATAAATAATGAGCCAGTGAACATACATATAGTATCTTGTCTCAGTCAACCCTGGCTATTAAGACAAAGGGCCGTGGATCCACATATAAACAAAAATAAATAAATAAACAAGCTAAAATGTAGACTTTTTTTCCTGGGGTTCAAGGAATAATACTGAGGGCCTCTTTCTCATATAAATTAAAATCTGTGTAGACCATTGGGTGGTGAACATTTTGGAAGTGGAAAATTCACTCAGATGCTTGTTTTGGTTGATTTGATTAAAAATACATAAAAAAAATATGGAGTAACATAACTTCTGTAAATTAGCTGTGGGTTTTCATTCTCCACCCAAGTGGATGTTGGTATGAATTTTTGTGACTCAGTGAGTCATGTAGCTGGATACAACAGTAGATACCTGTAATACAAAAAAGGCTGAGGCAGGAAGATCATGAGCTGGAGTCCACCATGGACAACATAGTTGAAAACCTGTTTTAACAAGAAAAAGAACCAAAACCAAGAAAATGTGATCCAGTGCTTGGCTGGATCCAGTGCTTGGCCCATGGGGGGGAGGCAATACTATTCCTGGTCTGGTAAACCTGGGTTCTATAAAAAACTCCGGCTGAGCGAACCATGTGAAGCAAACCATGGAAGCAGCTCCCTTCCATGCCCCCTTCATCAGCTCCTGACTTCAGGTTCCTGCCCTGTTTGAGTTCCTGCCCTGACTTTCTTCAGTGACAAACAGTAAGATGGAAGTGTAAGCCAAACGAGCTCTTTCCTCCACAACTTGCTTTTGGCCACGGTGCTTTGTTGCAACAGTAGAAACCCTAACTAAGACATTCCCCAAAGCACGCCCTAAAATATGATCATATTGAGCTTTAGATTCTAACTTATAAATTTGGAAAAATACACATATCCAAATGATAGCAATGGCCAAGCTAGTTCTAGCCATGTCTGAATTTCACCATCAGAGGTCTGGAGATATTCAAAACAATATGTACAGACTTATGAGTAATGTTGGAATTTTTTAATGTCAGAGATCTTTAATCTTCAAAGATAAAAACTCTTGCAGTTGGTCTAAGGAAAACCATGCTTATTGCTTTACAATAATGCATGCATGTCTGTCTATCTATGTGAGGACATACTTACAAGGATCCTAAAGTAGACTGAATTACTTTAATTGTTTGCTGCCCTCCATATCTCCTGCCTAGCATACAGGGTATGTGACGCTCATTTGTCCACATCAAGCTTGGCCATGTGACTTATTATAGCCAATAAAATATGACTCCAAGTGGCAGAGGCAGCTACTGAACCAAATCCAAGAGCTTTTGTGTGCAGTTCTGGCATTGGTTGTGTTCTGTGTCAGCTAGAGTAAAGGAAACATGAAGGGAGTGATCACCGAGCCACATTCAATGTATGTTGTAGTAATAACTACTTCTCTGCTACTAAAATCACCTGAGATTTTTAGGATGACCTGACACTATATCATAACTTAGCGTAGACTAACTGATCATGACATTTTACAGTACCTCTCAACCCTTACCAGAAACACTCCTGTTTGCAGTGAATGGTGATGGATACAGATACCCAACACTGATCAAAGTAAAAAGAAAAAGACTGTATAATAATTACCCCTAAAAGAAAAGGATATACTCTACTCTCTCCTCTGAAGGTTTGGGAATCACTGCAAAAGAAAGGGTGGAAAGAGTATAAAAGCCAAAGTGGCAGATGACTACAAGAAACAGAGTCTTTAAGACACAGCTGGACATATAAACATATGAACTCACAGCAGTTGGGTAGTATGCACAAACTTGTGAAAGACCAAGCAATAACAAATCCCAACATGAAGTCCCACTCCTATTAGAAGAGCTATTGGCAATTGTTAGTGGATGAAAAAGGAAGAGTCAGTTTTCTCAAAGATTGAAGACCCTGTGAAGGACCACACATCAAAGAATATTTGCATAGAATAAATTGGCCTTGAAGGTGTAGAAAGGAGGGGGAGACACAAAATTGGATGATAAGGAAAAGAAGTAGGTCTTGGAAAAATTAGAAGAAAGAGGATAAATATGACCAAAACTCAATAACTGAAAAAGGTAATGCATCTTAATGGGAAAGTGGAATTCAGAGCGATTTGAAAATTAAATCAACTTCATATAACTTTAACATTTAATGACATTCCTCTTTCTTTACACTCCAAGAAATAATTCTTAACAATTATACAAAACGGGTACCTAATCCAGAATTAACTCTAATACTATCACTGAATAAGCAACTATCTTAAAGTAGATTACGTGGCACAATTATCATAAAAATCAGTGCTATGGGGAATGAAGGGCAAAAACAAATACCAAGTTATACTGGGCCCAGTGATGTAATTGTACTATAAAGCTATCTAATTGGAAGCATGCATTAATCAGATATCAGATAAGCTGAACTCAGAAAATTATGTTTACTCACTAGGAATATGCTTACTCTGGGACTACAAACATTTTTTTAAATAATTTCTCAAAGTTGAGAAAAACATAGGGAGTTGAAAGTCACTGAATGGTCATCATGGAATTTCCCAAAACATAATGAAACTAAACCAGATGACCATCACAGAAAGAACAGTGTGAGTGAGCCTGTGATCACATTTAAGAAAAAACAAAATTGAAATAGCTAAATAAGATGTTAAAGGGTATAAGTTGAACCAAAATGTGTACCTTAAACATCCTTAGAAGAAATATTAATACAGAAGCAAACAGAAAACATATTTTTAAGTGGCATCAACTATGGAGGCTTGAGAAAGGGAAAGCTCCTGCTATTCACCCATGAATAAGTATAGTATCCTGTCCTTTGCAGCAAAATGAATGAGAATATAAGACATTATGTTAGGTTAAATGCTCTTGAGAGAAATACAATGTTGTATATTCTCACTCATAAATAAGCAAGGTTTTTTTGTTTGAGTTTCTTGAAATTCTGTACAATGTGTTTTGGTCATGTTCACCTCCTCTTCCGACTCTTTCTAGATAGACTCCCTTTCCAAACCTACCCAAATTTGAGTCAACTTATTTTTACCTATGAAGTCCAACTTGTGCTGCCTATATATCCTTGGTATGTGATTTTTTTCTGGAGCATGATCAACTTTCAAGGTACAACATTTTTTAAGAAAACTGGCTCCCCTCTCCCTGCAGCTACAAAATACCAATAACTACTCAGTTAGGGGTGGGATTTTTGTGCCCAACTTCTTTATGTATGCCAAGATTTTATTTGCCTGTGTGTGCAAAGATGATCTACATGATTGTACATGAATTTTGCGTGTGCTGTAGCAAGCAGTGTATTCATATGTGCAAGTATCTTGCTGTGTACAAAGGCACATTTTCCTTATAGTCATCTACTACCTCTTGCTCTTACAGTTTCTCCATCCCTTTCTCCACAATGGTCCTTGAGCCTTGGGAAGAAGAAATGTGATATAGATAGCCCATTTAGGACTGATCAATCGACAGTCCCTTATTTTGTGTTAATTGCCACCAATTAAAATAGAGCCTTCTCTGATAATTAATTCATCTAAGGATATAATGATAAGTCATAAGGAGTTGTTCTAGCCCTATGTCCATGTAACAGAACAACAGCAGTAGATTCTTCCTTAGGACCTATGACCTGTATAGCCGTAGGTTCTTGGCCCAACAATTGTGCCACAAATGGGTTTCATTTAATGGAGTGGGACTCAAATCCAATCAGAAGTTGGTTGTTAACTTCCATGATGTTTATGCCACTACCACACCTGTGGTCATGACTTTCCCAGCCAGTAGTAATTGCAATTCATGGAGTTTACAGCTGGGAAAAATTGATGATTATTTTCCTTATCTGGCAATATGCACTTATAATACCTTCCCATACTATAAAAACTAGCCTGTAGAGATTAAATTTAATGCAGTTCTTTAAAAAATTCTGATGTTTCTGCAGAATATTACTAGAGATGTACAGTTGGAGAGGGGTTGAACTTGGTCTGCACATGCTAGATTCAGGCATTGAAACATCATATTAGATCCTGGTAATATGTACAATGAATACATATTAACCAAAAATAAAAAGTTTTAAACTACATAGACTACAGTAAACAATTTTTAAACTGTTTATTAAATTTAGGACACATCTTTTTGGTTAAAAAAGATACATTCAGTAAAAAATTAGTGTTATAGGAAACAATGATTAAAAGGATGAGTGTTAAAGGCAACAGTCAATAAAAGGATGGGTACTAAAGGAAACAGCCAATAAAGGGATGGAGTACTAAAGGCAACAGCCAATAAAGGGATGGGTACTAAAGGCAATAGTCAATAAAAGGATGAGTACCAAAGGCAACAGTCAATAAAAAGATGGGTACAAAAAGAAACAGTTGGTAAAAGGATGGGTACTAAAGGAAATGGTTGATCAAAGGATGAGTGCCAAAGGCAGCCATGTAAGCTTTGCTTTACCCATCCCTAAGAACTAGTTTGCAAGCACAGACGTGTCTATCCTCTTTTCAACTCTGAAACTGCTCCACTATGCAGGAACAGATGGTTCTGATAGGCTTCTTGTCATGCCCAGTGAAACGGGACCTGTAAACACTCCATTTGTGTGCCAAGAATCCTCACCCAAATTGATTTCATACAAATTTGCCATTATACCACTAAAATACCTAGCATGTTCTCCACAGCTCATGGAGTTGTTCGATAAAATCTGATTAGCTTATTTTCTCTCCCTGAAGATATCTAAACATATGAAAGCCAACCTACTGGTCCCAGGGGTAGAAAGCTACAATGTCTACAGGATCTAGATGGTTGAAGGGCAGGTTGTCCCAAGGGTCCTCTACCTCTTTTCTCTTCCCAATAAGGAAAGTGACTCTTTTTTTCTTCCCTCCAAGGAACTGATGTGACCTCCACTGTACATCATTATATAACAGTATTCTCCCTGCCTCACTCATGACTTGTGTTCTCACCATTGTAGTTAAACTGTGCCAACTGCTCCCATCACATTCAATGGTAGTTAATATGACTGCTTTGGGAGAATACACTTTTATTTTTAAGAAATCACAGAAATATGTCAATTACCCCTACCTCCAAAAAAAAAATGAAAAAGAAAAAAAAGGTTTAACTGCAGGACCTCAAGCAAAATAAAGATAATGTTTAGAGAAAAAAAATAAAATAAGCAATGTTGGCTTAATTTTCATTTTTCCCTCTCCTTTATTTTTAGTTTTTTTTTTAATTTCATATAATATGTTTTGAGTATATTTGTTGTCTTTACCTAACTCCTCCCAGATACTACCCACTGTTCTACCTGCCCATTCATGCTGTCTCTCTCTCTCTCTCAAAAAAAATTCAAAACAAACAAAGTAGAGGAGAAGAAAAGAAAGAAGATGATGAGGAGGAAGAGCTGTAATTATTGTCAGGTTTACTATCTCTATAATGAAACCCCATAACCAAAAGAAAGTAGGGGAGGAAAGGGTTTGTTAATTTTATTTTCTCACACAACTGCTCATCACTGATGGAAGTCAGGACAAAAACTCAAACCAGGAAGCAACCTTGTAGACAGAAGTTTCTGTCCCACCTGGTCCCTGAAGTCATTCAGTCCCAAAAAAACACACAGAGGCTGATATTAATTATAAACTGGTTGACTTACTAGCTCAGGCTTAATATTAACTAGATTTTACAACTGAAATTAACCCATAATTTTTACCTGTGTTTAGTCATGTGGCATACTATCTTTTCTCAGAGAGGCATTCTCAACTTGCTTCCTCTGCATCTGGATGATGACAGTGTCTCTGCCTTTCCTTTTTCCAGAATTCTTTTAATCTGGTTTCCCCACCTATACTTCCTGCCTTGCTGCTGGCCAATCAGTGTTTTATTAAACTGAAACAAATGACAAATCTTTACAGTGACAAAAGCATTATCCCACAGCAAAACCTGGAGTCAGTAGCTAGTGCAGAAGCCACGAAGGGGAGCTGCTTACTGGCTTGTTCACCGTAGTTTGTTCAGCCTGCTTTCTTACAGAACCCAGGATCACCAGTCCAGGGACAGCACCACCCTTCCCCACCCATCACTAATTAGAAAAATGCCCAACAGGCTTGTCTACAACCCCATCTTATGGAGGCAATTACTTAATTGAGGTTCTTTTCTCTCAGATGACTTGAGTTTGCATCAACTTGACACAAAAATATCTAGTACAATAAGACAGAAAATAACAAAACAAAAGTCCATAAAAAGCATGGATTACACTTTGTGTTGGCCAATCACTTCTGGGCATGGAGGTCTTCCCTGAAGTATACTTGTTATATCCAATGACGTTCCAATGAAGAAAACTGATGATCCATTTCCAAGTAAGTTCCAATACCAACTTCTTGGTTAGGGGTAGAATTTTTTGTCTACTTCATCTTTTCAGTGCTGGAATTTCATCTAGTTTGAACCTGTTCAGGTCCAAAGAATGCTATCACACTACCTGTGAGCTCATATGTATACCAGTCTTGCTGAGTCTATAAGGTACTGTTTCCTTGGAGTCATCTACTACCTGTGTCTCTTATGATCTTTTTGCCTCCTCTTCTCCAGAAATTTTGAAGCAAAGGGTCTGATAAAAAATAATCCTATTTAGGGCTGAATGATCCAATGTGTTTCACTCTCTCCAAATTCCAGTTGTGAATCTCTTCATTGAGCACTATCTACTGCAAGAAGAAGCTTCTCTGATTAGGGTTAAACAATTTTCTGGCCTACGGGTATTGTAATATGTCACAAGAATCATTTTATTGTAGTAGGTTTTCCCCTAGTCCCGTGACCTATATAGTCTCAGGTTCTTGGCCATTTTAACAGTGTCTGATATGGGTGGCCCATCATGGCATGGCCCTTTAATCCAGGCAAAAAGTATTTGGTTGCACCCATAACATTTGTGCCACTGTTGTACTGTTATATCTTGAAGGCAGGTGTCTGTTGTAGGCAGCAAGATTTGTAACTGGATAATATTGATGGTTGCCTTTTTCCTCCAGTAGTACAAAATACCTCACAGCATGATGAATACTTGTCAATTGAGTTGAATCTGGTTGGTCACAAGACAGACTTCTTCATGTATGATAACTTAAGTAAGTATTGTTTTCAGCAATAGGACCTTACTATCAAGTTAGGCAGAGTAATCAATAGGCTTGACAACAAAATATGATGTTTCAGAAGAATTCATGGGACTCTTTTGGCAAGTGACTGAACAAGATGTGATCCATTCATGGCACCAGAGGTTTTACTTGGTAGCATGAGATGTCTACCAGAGGTATTGCCTCCCCCATTACATAGTAACTCCAGTAAAGCTAAAGAGTTAGTCTAACCACATTAAATACAGTACATTAAGCATCTTGCAAGTCTTGCATCCTATTTCTAACATTTTCTTCAAAATAATGTTCAGGGAAATTGTTATGTATACCAACTTATAGAATGAGAAACTCATGTGAAAAATTTAAGTGCTGGGTATGATAGTGCACATCTTTAAACAAAATGCTTAGGAAGCTGAGGCAAGGAGAACCTCAAGTGGAAGGCCAACCTGGTCTACATAGCGTGAGCCTATCAAAAATAAAAATAAGAAGCATTAAAACCTATCTCATTGATCTTGTACATGAGGAGGAAGCCAGAGCCCAGCCCTCCTGACATAACTTCTCTTGCTGTGTCCATGGCTCCAAACCAAAAGCAGCACGTCACTTCTTATCTTATGTTCCCATCCTCATTATTTTATCAGTTCCTTCTTGCTCAGGAAAGAACACTGTTCTTTACAGAAGTACATTCACCCTGTATTAAATGTACTGGATGCCCTGATTCAGAGTTAGTCACAGAAAAAGAAATCACATTTTGCTGAGTGAGGTGCTTCATGCTTTTCTTGGCATTTTGGCAGCATACTCTTCAGTCAGGCCCAAGCATTTAACCCAGTTGTCAGGAGTTTGTGTTTATTTGGTCATGGTGAATGCTAACTGATGTCACAGGCCTATAACACAACACCTGCAGGGAAAGATTAAACTAATGTGTATGACAGTAAGTGTTGAAGATCCAAATCCAGTAAGAAAGATCAAGTTCATAGATCTTTCTCTTGCCTTGAACATTGTTAAATTAGATGAATCTTCTTTCATCAGTACAGGGAAGTAAAATTTAGTTCAAGAAAGCTCCCTACAGCATGCATGGGGCTTGCACAGGTTCAAGCCACATGGGGTCCCAGTGCTGAGAGGGGCAGTGGGCACAAGCCCCCATCCATAACGCAGATACTAGCGCCAATTATCAACCCCTCAAAAAGAAAATAGTTTTTGCCAATGGAGAAAATTCTCAATTTAAATTTCTGACACTGGCAATACCACTAGATACAATTCACATAAATTAAAGCTCTCGCGGGTCTTTAATGGCTTTTGAGATTGTAAAGGGATATCTAGATCAAAAAAACTGAGAAATCCAAGATGTTTGAGATTGCAAATGTGACCTGTGTATGTCATTACTCATGTCTTCAAAGGGTCTCTATGTTTGTTTCACTGTGTTTTTGTTCATCATAATCAAAATTTAAAATTTGTTTTAAGAAGAGTGGCAGGCTGCATCCCGCCGCCCAGCTAGCTTACACCTGAAATAATTACACAGAAACTGTATTCATTTAAACACTGCCTGACCCATTAGTTCTAACCTCATCTTGGCTAACTCTTACATATTTGTTTAACCCATCTCTATTAATGTGTATCGCCATTTAACTGTGGCTTACAGTCATGAGTCTAACCAGCATTCTCTTGGAGAGGAGAGCCATGGAATCTGCCACACTGCCCTTCTTCCTCCCAGAATTCTGTTCTGTCTACTCTGCCCACCTAAGGGCTGCCCTAACAAAAGGCCAAGGCAGTTTTCTTTATTCAACACATAGAAAGAAGACCCTCCTATATCACTCGTTCATTATAAATCAAAAATTGAAAAGATGGCATTATTTTAGATGCTTTTTAAGATGTGTGTGTGTGTTCATGTGTGCATGCATGTGTGTGTGCCTATGTTGCATGCCTGTGTGTTTTGTGTGTCTGTGAATGGATGTTACATATATGTATGCCCAGAAGGCTAGAATAAGGCATTGAATTCCATGGAGCTAAAGTTATAGGTAGTTGTAAGTCACCTGGTGTGGCTGTAGGAATCAAACATGGGTTTCTAGGAGAACAGCAAGCACTTATAATCAAGGAGCCACCTCTCCAGCCTCCTATTTTGAATGTTTTTAAAAATGTATTTAATGTACAACTTAATAGAAATCAGCCAGACTCATAAGGAACTTACCTCCAAGTAAATAAACTTTTCTTCCTACAATTAGTCATCTCTGCGCTCCATAAATCATGCTACTATTTTAAATTTGTGTGTGAAGAACTTTTTTTATTGAGTCCTCCTGCCATAAATCTTTTTTTATCCTCCTGTCTCAGTACATTTTGCCTTCTACACAATGTTACTCAGATGATACTGTCGTTGACATAATTTATCTTAGAAGTTCCATCAAGTTGTTTTTTATCATAACCCGAGGATATGGTTATAATCCAAGAGTAAAGACAGCAAATAATATTTCTTGTGGATACAGGCTAGGCAGATGCATCAATTAATTTGAGTCATATTACCAAAGTATGGTGTTGTTTGTTTTTTGTTTCTATTGATGTGTTAAAGGAGCCAGATAAAAAGCAAGTCTGGGGAAAGGGTTTATTAAGCTCACAGTTCCAAGTTACAATCCATCACTGCAAAGAAATCAAGGCACTAAGAGCCTGAAGCAGGCAGTCATATGACAATCCCCAGCAAGAGCAGAGAAAATGAATATATGCTTCTCTCCTGCTCAGCCCACTTTCTCTACCATTATGTAATTCAAGACTCAAACCCAGGGAACAGTGCCACTAACATTTGAGGTGTTAGTCTAGGTCTTCTTGTGTCTGCTGCCATATTTACTAACATTTCCCAAGTGCCCACAACCAACCTGATCCAGACAGTCCCTCACTGAGACTCACTTCCCAGGTTCTCAACAGTTGTTTTGAACAGAAGAAACGGTGTGGGAATTATGACATGGTTTTAAATATATTAGCCCTCCCTTTGAAAAGCTATGAAGAAACGGTGTGGGAATTATGACATGGTTTTAAATATATTAGCCCTTTGAAAAGCTACAAGGATCATTTTGAACATCAAGAGAAGAATCTCAAAGTCAGTTATACACACAATGCTGATTCCTTCTCAGACCTGGGTTGCTAAACAATGTCTGCTGTTAATGCAGTACTCCTTAAAGCTATTAGATCATCAATTTCCCTGAATTTTTATGTACATGCAATGGGCCCCTTGATCCACAGCTTTTTTTTCCAAGGGTTTCAATACCTTGTCATCAATAAAGATTCAAAAATATTGAGTGACAATTTTCCTAAATACTCCAGATGTTTTCAATTTTGCACTATTCTTGAAGTGACTGTTCTATCCCACACAATCCATGGGTCGTGTCTTCATCCATCTCATCTATACCATGTGTGCATGTACCTGTAGGTCACAGAGGAGTCCCCAGGTTTATCACAGAGATTGTGTCACAGTGTTGGTGTTCTGGTAATTTTTGTACAGTGACCTAACAAGGCTACATTGCAAGATCAACAGTAGTCACCTTCCTTCCTTCCAAAGAAATGTTACATCACTAAACATCATCCCAAGAAAGATGAGTCTTGTTCAAAGAGGCATCCTGAGAGAGAAATTCACACAACTTTCATTACCACATTCAGAAATTCTCTTTTCACTTATTGTTGTTAATTCCTCACTGTGTATCATTCATTAATTTATCTTTATCATGGGTCTGTATTCCAGGGAGGATAGCTGATATTGGATTCAGTGGTATCTGGGATAACAGGCATCTTTTAGGAGAACATGTGGTCCTCAGTTAAAAAAAAAGACTACTGTCCTTTAAATAAGAAGATTATTATGTGGGGGTCCCTCACATTACACTCCTTCAAACCGATTGAGAGGACTCTACAACCTGCAAGATGGCTCAGTAGGTAAAGGTGCTTGCCATTTGCCTGTGCAAGCCTAGTGACCTGAGTTCAATCTCCAAGACCCACAAAATGTTAGAAAGAGAGAAATGACCCTATAATGTTGTCCTTTGGCCTCTACAGGAATTCATTGCTATGCATGCAAGCAAACACACACACATACATACATACACACACACCATACACAAACACATAAGTTAATTAACTAATTTTTACAAGCAACACCAAATCTTTTAAAGGGAGTTTAACTTACCCAGCCTGTCTCTCCCTTTTTCTACCTGCCAAGTGACTCTTTTCTTCGCAGACTGATTCTTAAGAGCATCCTACAGGGAGAATTTCTGAAGGGAGCAGGGTTAAAGGCCTAGGAAAGTGGGGTGGGAGGGAGAGGTTGGAGGAAAAGCTTCCCCAGGTGAAGGACACTTGAAAATCAAAGCCCAGGAATGCCTGCAGAGAATGCACAGTAGAGGGACAAGGAGAGGGGAAAGGAATTTTTAAAAGCATTTCTTTTGAAAGTTGTAAAGGATTTAGTTTCCTTGGTAGCTCATTTTGGTTTCAGTCCTGTGTTCTTTTGACCACGACGCTGCCCAAGACCTGACCACACCAGTCAAGACTGTACAAACATTCTGCGTGTGAGCTCATCCAATAATACCTTTGGGATGCCTTGGTAAAACACCTAGTGTTCCTATTTAATATTCCCACATTACCACATGGCACTCCTCTGCAGAAACTGGTTAAATCAAACTCCTTGGAGAACCTTCTGAGTTAGGCAATTAGAGCACAGGGAAGAATCTGTCATCGGAGGCCTTTCACTAAGTTAATTACAGATAAAACCAACATGAAGTGGTTAGAAGTGGAGATTGAAATTTCACTCACTTGGACTTTGGATAATAATGACTTAAACTCCTGGACTGCATTGGCACCCTGCTGGAAATGGGATTTGAAAACAGAAAAACAGAGCCAATGAGTAGTCTGATTTTGTTCTTGAAAGTCATTTGAAGTAACAGGACTTCACCAAACTTCACCTCGCTTACTTTTAAAATGGTATTCGGAACGGGATGGCGCCGATGAGTAAAGGAACCTCTATCCTTTTTCTCAAGTCAAGATACTGTCTCCATGTTTGTTGGCTACATGTCATCTAAATAATCTTTGACTTGGCCGATGTTCATGCTGACTCATTTTTTAAAAAAGTCAAGTAATTCAGGGAGAAGAGTGGCAATGAAAGCGCAGCAGAAAGTGACCCAAGGACTGGGTAAAGCAGCTCAAGCCTGTAATTCCAGGTCCCCGAAACTAAAACAAGAGGTCAAAAGTAGAAGAGGGATCATCCAAGGACAGAGAGCACACTCTGATGAACATACGAAAAACGTTGACCCATCCATTTCTTTCTCCCATGAGTTAGGACTCCAAGAAGCCTTCCTCCGTGTGTACACTTCACAGAGAAGACTTGGGAGGAAAATACATTCCTAAAATAAAATCCCATCTAAGTTCTTCATTAAACAGGCTTTACATCCCATCATTCATGAGAAAAGCGTTTTCACTGTGTAGTTAAATGCCTCCTATTTCCTGCCGCGGCTTTTATAACCCTCCCCTCTGCTGGGGTTTTACATGCTGGAACATGTGGGACTCAAGAGCGTTGTTACTTTCTTCACTTCACTCCTCCTACAGCCACTGTAAAATCTAGTCCCTGATTTTTAATACGGCCCACTGTGAAAACATATTAGCTAGAAACTACACTTAATTTTTAAAAATGCAGATCTCTGTAAAAGTCCCCTCTGGTCAAGCACCCTTTTCCTTTCTAGATACCCTGACCTCTTGATGATTTGGAAGTGGAAGTAGGAACTTTCAGGATAGTATGTGATGAGAGAATAAGAAAACAGTCCGTGTAGGAGGGTGCAGAGTACAAAGAGTATTGCAGATACCATCGCTGTCTTTGCAATTTGAGATGTTTGTAGCTTTCTGCCTGAGGTCCCCTCCAGCTGCTGGAGCATCCTGGCTCAGGAGCAGAGCGTGTTAGTCCAGGCCAGAAGCCCTGGGGAGGTGAAAGATCCTTGGCACAGTCTTCAACCACTCACTGACTGACATCTGGGGATATCTTAGTGCAGGCAGCAAAACAGACAGCAGAGAGTGGATAGTTTAAAGAGTGGGGATGCATTTGTCACGGCTGTGGAGGCTCGAAGTCTCAGCTCAGAATGCTGATGTCTCCAGGTTCTGGGAGGTTGCTGCTTTCTCGTGTCCTCATCTGGCAGAAAGAGAATGAGTTTGTGTCTGGGCTCCCTAGAAGAAGAACACTAATTTTATTTCTAGGGGTTGTCCCTTCTAATCTCACCTCGTTGGAGATTAAGTTTCAATATATGAATGAAGAGACTGTTAACAAACATAATGCCCACAACAAAGGACAATCTCTACAGAATCTTTGCCTTCAGCTGTGACAGTTATGAAGTTTCTCAGCGGAGTAACATGCTGTCACCTCCCATGCTAGACTCTTTGAGGTCAGCAAGGAGCTCAACTCCTTGTCTCAGAATTTGCTTCTCTGGAACACAGCTTCCATTGGAGGGTGCCCTCAGCGAAGTTTACCAGTGAGAAAAGTCTCTTAAAGCAGTGCTGGAAACTGTCAGCCTAGAGGAGGACCTGATATGAAAATGAACCAATTTAAGTGTAGCCTATAAACTTAAGTGAGCTATAAACTCACACGAAAGTGAGGCAAGTCAGGAATGATCTTCTTGGGCATTCGGAAGTGTTGAGATGTACAGAATGAGTGTGAAAACACATGCTTATGCAAATGGAAAGAAATAGAAAACACTATCCTGAGTGAGGTATCCCAGACCCAAAAAGATGAACATGGGATGTACTCACTCATAATTGGTTTCTAGCCATAAATAAAGGACATTGAGCCTATAATTCGTGATCCCAGAGAAGCTAAATAAGAAGGTGAACCCAAAGAAAAACATATAGTCATCTTCCTGGATATTGGAAGTAGACAAGATTTCTGGGCAAAAATTGGGAACTTGGGGGTGGGGTGGGATGGGGGAAGAGAAAAGTGAGAAGGGGAGGATGGGGAGAGCTTGGGGAAATGGGATGGTTGGGATAAAGGAAGGGTGGATATGAAAGCAGGGAAGTATATATCCTAATTAAGGGAGCCATTTTAGGGTTGGCAAGAGACTTGACTCTAGAGGGGTTCCCAGGTGTCCAGGGAGATGTCCCCAGCTAGTACCTTGGGCAGCTGAGGAGAGGGAACCTGAAATGGCCCTATCCTATAGCCACACTGATGAATATCTTGCATATCATCATAGAACCTTCATCTGGCGATGGTTGGAGATAGAGACAGAGACCCACATTGGAGCACTGGACTGAGCTCCCAAGGTCCAAATGAAGAGCAGAAGGAGGGAGAACATGAGCAAGGAAGTCAGGACAGTGAGGGGTGCACCCACCCATTGAGACGGTTGGGCTGATCTAATGGGAGCTCACCAAGGCCAGCTGGACTGGGACTGAAAAAGCATGGGATAAAACCGGACTCTCTGAACATGGCGGACAATGAGGGCTGCTGAGAAGCCAAGGACAATGACACTGGGTTTTGATCCTACTGCATGTACTGGCTTTGTGGGAGCCTAGCCTGTTTGGATGCTCACCTTCCTAGACCTGGATGGAGGGGGGAACCCTGACTGCTCTTTGGACTGGAGAGAGAAGGAGAGAAGAGTGGGGGGAGGGGGAGGGAAATGGGAGGCAGGTAGGAGGTGGAAAGTTTTCAATAAAAAAAAATAAATTTGTAGCTGATTTACATAGTATACCTATTTATTCTGTGAGTGCCATTGTAAAGAAATTCAAACTGTGTAATCTATACATGTATATCTAGGAAGGTGGTATTACTATTTCTTCCTCAAATTTAAAGTATAACACATTGGGATTATATTAAAATGTTTACAAATTAAAAAAAAAAAACATGCTTAAAGTTACCTCGGGTATCTTGCTCACTGGCTTCCACACATTATTTATGTCTATGTCAAGCTAAGAAAACCAAAGCCAAGCTTAAGCCATCACCCTTAATGGATAGCTATTGACAGCTGATAGTTTCAAGGGAGCAAGGGTCAGTTTCTCCAAGCCTCTGGTAGGCCAGCCTCACTCCAGTGGATGGCCCCACACCCAGGAGTATATACAGTATATATAGGCAGCACAGATTGGATTTGATGGGTTTCTTGTTTTAATCAGAGGAGAACAGTTGGGGGAATAGTAAAGTGGGAGTGGGTCTTGAATGAGGTGGGGAAAGAGTTTGGATGAATGAGCAAATTACATTATAGGAAATTCTTAAAGGAAGTACTAAGTACACTTTCTTAAAAATTGAAGGGAACGGGGAAGGTGGGAAGAAAAGAGAGTACAAGATTAGTTTATGGGTCAAGGGGCGAGGAGCAACCAAAATTGTATGAAAATGCCTTGAGGAAAATAGTAAATGCTAATTTGAATACTATTTTTTTAAAAAATAATATAGTAGCATGGCTTTTTGTGTACAGAAACTTTCAGAATAGGGTGAGTGCAGATTGAAATGAGGCTGAATTATATTTAAAATAAACGCAGGAAAAGCCGACCCTGGCTAAGAGGAAATACTTTTATTTTTTTATTTTTATTTTATAAAAGGGAAGAGAATACTTCCAATGAAAAGAACAAACCTGACTCAGAGGATTTTTACAGTGAAACGGGACTCATTCCCATAAGAACAGCAAGTCCAATCCCTGTTTTAATAACAAAGTGCTGTGTTTGCAAAGCTTTCTGAAAAGAATGTCTTGGAGGAAACAGACTTAGGTGGTAAAAGAATCGATAAACACTTTAAATATGCTCCAGTTTTCTTGATAAGCTAAGAACCACTTCTATGTATGAACATACATATATGTTCCTTTGTTTCAAACAGGAAATGGTTTGACAAGAGACAAAGAGTTTGGTCCTAATGAATTTAGAAAATTGGGTCAACTTGATTAATGATGAGATTAGCGATAACTACATGAAAATATCAAAATATCAAAACTCCTTGCATAATCCGCTGCTGGTTGTGTAAGCTGAGGTGTGAGCCAGCAATTGTCTTCACTGAGATTCTCTGTCTTTATCTCACAATAACATGCCTAGAATCTACAGTGCAAATTCACAAGAAAAGGCAACTCTGGGCATCCCAGTCCCATTCACCCAGAATCCTGGCCTTTGCACTTCACTCTTGGCTAACGCTGGCTCTCATCATATGTCCCCATTTATCTAACGTCCCCTCTACTTCTCATTTCCTAATCCCAGATGATGTGGAACTTGAATTTAAAAGCCAGCATTCTCTGGGATCCTTTGCTTTCGCCTAGTCCTAAGTGCTCCTTCTCTAGATTTCTTTGTTTGCAGCTGACTGTGCCCAGGACAACCCCAGGATACCCTACCTGGCTTATTCTACTCCCAGGGTGGGCAGCTCTCTGCGGCTGACCATGATGGGGCTCACAGAATCCAGGGCGTTTCACAACTGCCCACCCAAGCGCACTGAAGGCATTTCTGAAAATGAAAACGCTGTCCAGAAAGTAAACAGCACAGCTGAGGCTCATTATTCACAGATACGCCTATTCACTAACGTTAATTTCTAATGGCAAAATCGGTGCTTTCCTGGCCATTCATAGAAGTGCACAGTGCAGCAGATCGCAGCTGAGGTCACACAAGGCAACATTCTGCCTCCTTTCCTCGTTCTCCTAGTGTAAAACAAGTGTCCACTTACAAGCCCTCTCACTGCCCTGTTTTACAACTGTGGGCTTCCTGTCAATGATTCCACGATTAAAAGGATCCAGGCATATTGCTGAAGTGTTGTCTAGTATATATATTAGAAAAGTTTCATTTGACTATAAGTTATAGCACTTTAGGTTTTGAGTTTAATAGTGATGGATAAGAACTATATTGAGGTGTCTGTACGCTGAGACAAGCATAAAATAACATGTGTTGGTGTCATATTGGGGCTAGAGGCTCAAAGAAACATAATCTTACATTTCCTCTGGGAACTATGGTTTAATGTTTGCTAATTCAGTGCCTGTCACAGTTATGGAACTGCTGAGAATAATGAGAACTGACTATGATTTAGTCACACTAAGGTCCTGGAGGAATAAGATACACAACAGTTGGGATGTGGAAAACAAAGGCTCGTTAGAGTGAGTTTCAGTTTGAGAATCAGACAGCCCCAGAGAGGAGGGAAAACCTCACTGGGACCACAGGAACAACAAACACAAGCTTCCAGTTACCGTCACACGTGTGCTCGTACGCCCGTGCATGTGTGCATGCGTGTATGCATGAATGCAAATTTGAGGTTAGGTCTTGCAGTGTAGTGCAGCCTGTCCTCTACCTTTAGGTGCTCTCACCTCTGGCTCCTGGTGCTGGGATTATAGGCACGCCCCACTGCACTTTCTTGAGCCCAGTGCTGTTCCACGGTTACTAACACCACTAGACAATTGGATAGCGATGCCGCATGAACTCTAAAGGAGAGAGCCTTGTTCATTCACAGTGCTGGTTTTAAGGTCTAGCTGTGCAGCTCTTGGGACTCTACTGAAAAGACTGATATCGTATTGAGCCTTTAAAGACAATCGGCCAAGATTCACATGCCCTCTAAGTGTGAAGTATAACCAATTCCAGACACAGCATAGCAAGAGTTTAGAGTTGCTTATCAACAGTTTCATATTGGCTGCATGCTGAGATGTTTTTATGCTGTGGATTGTATTAAAGTGTTAAAGTTAAAGTCATAATTATTGGCCACATTCTGATGTGACTATTAGAAATGTTTGAAGGTAACGTGCCATTAACATTATGTTTGTGCTAAACAGTGTTGTTCTTGAGCAAAGAGTGGAGGTGCCAGAGTCTACAGTGAGAACGCTGATGGCGTTCTCTCTTCTGAAACAGAAGAGTTCTACATTCTACTCACTCTGAGAATGTAAGAGTTCTACGTTCTACTCACTCTGAGAATGTAAGAGTTCTTATATTCTACTCACTCTGAGAATGTAAGAGTTCTTACATTCTACTTACTCTGAGAATGTAAGAGTTCTTATATTCTACTCACTCTGAGAATGTAAGAGTTCTTACATTCTACTTACTCTGAGAATGTAAGAGTTCTTATATTCTACTCACTCTGAGAATGTAAGAGTTCTTATATTCTACTCACTCTGAGAATGTAAGTATTCTTACATTCTACTTACTCTGAGACCTGCATTGTCCCAATGCATTATATATGCTAACCTGACTTGATCCTCCCTGAAAATCCTTCCTGATTGCTTATTCCCATTTTATAGTTGAGAAAACTGAGGCAAAGAAAAAGATTGCATGAATTATCTAAGGTCATACTAGATTTGATTCACAAACTAGGTCGTTTTCTTAACTCTCATACACGTGTGTGTTATGTGCATTTAACTACAGGAGTCAATTTGATGTAGTCATCAATCACTTGAAATTAAAATTATTTGCATCTCTGGGAGTTCGAGGCCAGCCTGGTCTACAAGAGCTAGTTCCGGGACCGGCACCAAAGCTACAGAGAAACCCTGTCTCGAAAAACCCAAGAAAAAAAATAAAATAAAATTATTTGCAGGTAGAAAGGAAATGTAGTTTATGCCTTTAGTTTTGTTCGCCGGATATATAAACAAACATGTCTATAAATGACAATGACTAACTTCCAAACATTCTTTAACAAAACCTGGCAAAAGTGAATCTCCATAGGTTTGTGGGTAGAAGGTAGAAGGCCTAAAACTAGAGTAGAAACAGGGCCAAAGGAAGAAGGGAGAGGTAAGGAGTGAAAAACAGTGATAGAAAGAGAGACTAGAAGTTGAGAGGAACGGAAGATAAATTGGGGCTGTACGAGAAAACTGGAGGGAGTGAGTAATGAATGTGACCAAGATATGTTGTATAACATAAGAAATTTTGGAATTTCAAAAAAAAAATAGAGTTGAAGGGGAATTCCAGAATGCTTTGTGGTAAACACATTTAAAAAAAAAAAAAAAAAAAAAAAAAAAAAAAAAAACTTTTAAATGAGTAATGGTGTATTATAGCTCAAATTTTCAGAAGAGCTAAGCATTCCTAGGTAAATGTAGAAACCAGGATGTTAAGAATAGAAATCTTACAGAAGGGGCAGAAAAATGCCGAATGAATGGACCACACGGTTACAAATAAAACTGCCGAATCTTTTATATAAAACAGCTTATTTGTTCTAAAAGCCACCCGAAAACGTTCTGAATGAGCTGCTTGCGTTTAAAGAGTAACAATCACTTCCATGCACCAGCACCTAGTAGGGGCGGCATCCAGGAGAGGCGGGGGAAGAAGCTCAATGCCTTCCTATGTCCAAGGACTCTGCATCTCCAAGTCTCCCTCCGCCTGGCAGGCTCCAGTACAACACTCTGATAACAATTACTCTGTGTGTACTACGCATGTGCAACCAGCTGCCTCCTGGGTTGCTAACAGCTGGTGCTGAGCCACAGTCCTGGAGGCTGGAGACCCGATTGTGTCTTTCTGTCTCCTGTTGCTTCAGGGACCTCTGCCCAAGGCAAAGCTTCCACGGGCCCCATTTCTAAAGGGGGGGAGGACAAAATAGAGGTTTACACAGGGGTTAAAAACTCTAGCAACAGGGCTGAACTCCGTTCTCTAAAACTTCTAGTTTAAGGCTTCAGCCTCATTTCCCATGGTATACTAATCCTAAGAAGGTATCTAAATTCATATTGCTTGGTATATAGTGAAAACTCAGAATATTTTATTAGACTTTTTATATTTTCAGGTTATAATTACATTAATTTCCCTTCCCTTCCCCCCCCCAAATTCTCCCATCTATCCCTTCCTACTCTCTTCCAAATTCATGGCCTCTTTGTCATGTACTTAAGTGATGCGTGTATGCACACGCGCATGCACACACACACAGGGACATACACACATATACACACACTCCTACATAAACAAATAGAACCCACTCCGTGTGTACATTGTTACTTGTGTGTGTGTTTTCAGGGCTGACCATTTGGTAGTGGGGAACAAACTGGTGTGCTCTCCCTGGAGGAGACTGATTCTCCCACTCTCAACGTTATTTAGTTGCCTGTAGTTCTTGGCATACACATGAGGCCTCGTGGAGTGTCCCTACCCCTCTGACATGTCTATTGTTGTTGTGCATGTTCAGCTCATGTTAGGCAGTCATTTTGGTGAGGCTTTATTGGTGTCGCTTTTGAAAATATTGAAACACAATCTCACACAAAAACTCACCATTTTTAATATTTAGATCAGTGGTTCTCAACCTTCCTAATGCTGTGACCCTTTAATAGTTTCTCATGCTATGGGGACCCCAATCATAAGATTGTTTTCGTTGCCACTTCATAACTGTGATTTTACTGCTGTAGTGAATGGTAATGCAAATGTCTGTGTTTTCCAATGGTCTTAGGCAACACTGCCAAAGGGTCATTCAACCCACAGGTTGAGAACCACTGGGTTAGATGGTAATTAAGTTTCTTTGTAGCCTAGCCATTCTCATATGTAAGTAGCCCTGCCTTTCCCTGAGTGTCTCTTCTTCTGGTCCAAGTTTGCTTCTTATTAAAGTACTGCAACTTGGTGGTTAGGGAAGAATTTATTCAGAAACTCGGAGCATCAAACAGCAGACTGACTGGTACCAACGCCCCAGTGAGGACGACACATATGAAAGATTGCCTTCATTGTCAGAGGGACTAAATGAGAACATGCCTTCTGGTGACCACGAATGTCAAGGAGCCCTCCAAGAGGGACCAGACACTCATCTTTTTCTCCAAGCCCTCTGGCTCTACATGTTAATGACTTCTGGAAGTCATTAACATGTTATTAACTTTCTCTCTTTTTGGTTTTCTCTGGTTATGGCTATAAACATAAACCTTGTGGGCTGGAGAGATGGCTCAGTGGTTAAGAGCATTGCCTGCTCTTCCAAAGGTCCTGAGTTCAATTCCCGGCAACCACATGGTGGCTTACAACCATCTGTAATGAAGTCTGGTGCCCTCTTCTGGCCTGCAGACATACACACAAACAGAATATTGTATACATAATAAATAAATATTAAAAAAAACATAAACCTTGTTCAGAGTTCAAGGCAAGATAACTTTTAACATTTTCCCACTGCCAGTGCCTCTGCGTTACACAATTCTCTATAAATCAAAGCTTTGTTTATAAGATTTACTCCATTGAGGCAAAATGAAATATGCAAAATAGACATTTTGTAATCGTACAGCTAAATAAAGAAGGTACTACTCAAACCCTGAGTAGACATTTACATGAAAACATTGTTAGACACAAGGACCTTAATAAAAGAGGGGGCAGCTTGCTTACTTCCTATGAGCTCTGAAACAGAGCATGATTCTTGTTTGTCCTCACAAATAAAGATTAACTTTAAAAATAAAACAGACACTATAGTTGAGTTCTTTTATAGTTCCTGGTTGTAACCAGAGAGCAGCAGAAAATTTCATAAGAAGGAAAAAATGTTTTCTTAAAAATCACAGTAATTCCAAAAGAATTGCCCTAAATATTTCAGTTTATGATTTCTCTCTGTACTCGTGTCCTGGCTTCCTACAGATTTTTTTCTTTGTTACACATATTGCTTTTAAGATTAATTTCTTCAAGTTTTTTTTTCTCAAATTTCTTTATGTCTGCTCAGTAAAGAAAGCTAGTTGATACTTTTTGTCGGTCTATATTGAATAATCGCCTGGTTGTTACTGAAGCCAATTTACAATGCACACGGATGCTGCTGAATTGAAATCAATTGTATTTGAGAGAGTAACATATAGCACACATCATGCCTTAGATACAGAACCTAAGATAGAAATTCCATGCAGTAGTTTTTGGAGAGATAACATCAGAAAACCACAAGTAGGGCAATGGGAGAAGAGGGAATGGAAGGGGGATAAACTAAGTAGGCACTGCAACCGATCTGGTTTCCCACCCAGAGGGGTACAGGGAGGAATCACGTGAATGAAATCTGGGGACTTAGCCTGGTATGACCCTCTCTATTGTCTTCTCCCATCTACACTCAGCAGGTTCCCAGAGATTCCAAAAAAGTGGGGACAGAGGTCCTGTTAGCTCCCACTGTTCTCTCACCCCCTAAGTCCAGTGGCTATCAGAGGGGAGCACCCACTTTTGGGCTCTAAAGAAATTCTTCTCAATTGCCTCAGTAGATTCATTGCTGTTCTCGCGGCTGTAAACAGTCATCTGACAAGAGGTATCTTTATAAAGGATAGATTCATTCTGGTTTACAAGCTGAAGGAATATAGCCCATCTTAGTAAGGAAAGCAGAAGTTGAGGGAAAGCTCCTGTCTGGCTGTGGGAGCCTGGGAAAGCCTGTTATGATGCTTCACGATTAGGAAATGAAGACATTGAGTCCAGATTAGGGGCCGGCTAACCCTCTAGCAGAGTCCCTGATAATCCGGTGGTTGATACAGATGTAGAAACTCTTCTGAAAACACTTAGGGTGTCTGCAGAATAATTCCTCAAAAAGACACCTGCAGTCAGTGGCCCTAGAATTTGTGAGCATGTTAACTTCGGTGGCCGATGGACTTGGCGGATGAAACTTGTATCAGTCTTGAAACGGAGGAGAATTTCCTGGGTTATCGGAGGGATTTCGGAGTAGCCACAAGCAGTGTCGGAGCCTGGAGTGATGTGGTGCCCTGGGCCCAGGGAGTTGGAGATACATTCCTCCTCTGTACACTGCTCTTCTAACATACCATCATGGCCCCGTGAGACCATCTCAGAGCCCTGGCTTCCAGGATGCAGCAACTGTATCGCTGCATATAATGTGGCAGGTGTGACAACTTGTACAGCTACAGTAAGAAACTAATACAGCGCCCGCATGGAAGAACAATGTCTTTACTAATAATCATGCAGACACATCCCACAATCAACAAACATTAAAAGTATAAAAGTCTCCTAAATAAAATCCAGTTTTAATAATTACCACTGATGGAGGTGGTTCTTGTATTTTATCTGTTGCTTTCATTGGTTAACTAATAAAGAAAACTGCCTTAGCCCATTTGATAGGCCAAACCTTAGGTGGGTGGAGTAAACAGAACAGAATGCTGGGAGAAAGAAGCCGAGTCCGGAGTCGCCATGATTCGCCCACCAGACACAGACGCAGGTTAAGATCTTCCCTGGTAAGCCAGCTCATGGGCTACACAGAATATTAGAAATGGGTTAGATCAATATGTAAGACCTAGCCAATAAGAGGTTGGAACTAATGGGCCAGGCAGTGATTAAAAGAATACAGTTTCCGTGTAATTATTTCGGGGCATAAGGTAGCCATGCGGGCGGCTGGGTGCCGGGGACGCAGCCCCGCCGCTCATGTTACAACAGAGTGGCACCCAACGTGCTAATGAACTCCACATAAAACCTGAGAGGGCTTAAAAAGGACACAGAGAGAATTTAAGGCAGCTTTTTGCTGTTTGTGGGTTGCGTGCCGCAAAGAAATTGTCCTGACTCAGCAACAGGAAAAAACTGGCTGTTTTAAAATTGCCTGCTTTCTGGGCTGTGCCGCCACTGCGATCTCTGTCTGGCTCCTGCGGGAGACAGAGTCTTTGAATGGATCTTTTGGAGTAAAGTGCTATGGCTTGCTTGATGGCAATGTGGACTGCTGTGTGCCTGGAACTGTGTGTGGCACAGGGGCACCAAATGGCTCTGAGGCAGGAGGGCTCAGCTCCGCCATGCTGAACTGTGCTGGTCTCAGGCAGGAACTACCATAATTACCATAATAACAGCGCAGTTAAGGTTTCGACTGGGCAGGACACACACAGGCGATACCATATTATCTGTACATGGTGCAACTTAAGTTTTTAAGAAGTGCTTAACATTTTAAGAAATGCTCCTGGATAGTAAAAAAATTACAGATTCACAAAAGAACTGATTCAGACACTGTTGGATGAATGTACGTAGGCTTGAGAGAGAGAAAAAAATATATATAAAGAATAAAGTTAATGTCTTAAAAAAAGGGTAAAGTCTTTAAAGAGACAGAGTACAGATAGTTATAGATTAAAAGAAATAAAGAAAAATAAGCCACATAAAAATGGAAAATTCACAGAGAGTCTGGATTCTTTGTATTATTGTGTTTTCTTTAAAATTTTTGACTGTAAAGGAGCTAAGTGCAGAGAGACATTTCATTATATGGGCTGCCAAGCTAAACCAGAATGGATATAAGGGTATTATGATTTCAGAATATGGGTCTAAGGATATGATGCTTTGGAGAGGGTCTTCTTTTGTTTTCACAGAGGATGAGACTCTGTGGATTGCGTTTATCCCAATATGGTATGATAGACCACGCCCTCCTGAAAGGTTGCTGTGAACACCTTCAGAAAATTACTTCACTCAACTGCCGACTGAGATGACCCCGACACACAGGTTACACCATAAAAGATCTGAATAACAGCGCCCCCATTCAGCAGGAAGCAGTTTGGAGAGAAAAACTGCGCCCATGTTCCCAAATATGGTTTATAAATGTTCTTTTACATTTAAAGGGGGATATGATATAGATATGAATAATTTGCATTGGTATAGATTTTAAGGTCAATTTTGTTCTATGTATATGTATTTCTGCTCTTGATTAAGGTATTGTGATTATGTAGTTCATTTAAAAATGTAATGTATAATTAGGAAATATAGGTTGCTAATGGATAATCATCAATAATAGTCAAATTTGTAGTCATGTTAGTTAGATTTTCTAGATATATAGAGATATATTTCAGTTAGGCATTCTTCATATCTTTCAAAGACTGCAGAATATGGCATTTAAATGTTTTAATAACTTAGGGCTTTTTATGACAATGAGACACATCTGCTCCTGACAGCACCAATCTACTTTAAGAGGATGATGGGCATCGAAGAGGCTCCTTATGGAGTTTGATAGCCATTTGGGCATGAAACTGTTCTTGCCTGGACTGTTGCATAAACTGGACACAAAGAACCCGCAGCGAGAGGACTGCTGAACTTGCCTAAAGGTGAGATGGTCTTTCCGGGTTCCTGACTCATGAAAGAGTCTACGAGACATTCTGCAGGACACAGCAGAAAGTGACTGAACTGTCTTTGGAATTTTCCTGCTTCATGGAAATGTCTCTGGATACTATGGGCCTGTAGGCTGAAGATGGATGCCCCAACGGTACAGAGGAACTTTGAGTGACTGTCCAGGCAGCGAGATGTCTCTGTCATTTCTAGAGTTTTGGATCTCTTGTTTGCTTAGGTAATATTATATCCTTCTGGAGTCTTTGATGGAGTTGAAGAATGGATAGATCGTTATAGTTTTCCTTAGTTATGATAAAATAGATATAAATATTATAACTGTAATTCTTGCTTGATAACTGTTTTGCTATATGTAATCTTACTATGTTAAAGTGAAAGCCTTTCTTTTTTGTTTAAACAGAAAAAGGGGAAATGATGGAGGTGGTTCTTGTATTTTATCTGTTGCTTTCATTGGTTAACTAATAAAGAAAACTGCCTTAGCCCATTTGATAGGCCAAAACTTAGGTGGGTGGAGTAAACAGAACAGAATGCTGGGAGAAAGAAGCCGAGTCAGGAGTCGCCATGATTCGCCCACCAGACACAGACTCAGGTTAAGATCTTCCCTGGTAAGCCAGCTCATGGGCTACACAGAATATTAGAAATGGGTTAGAACAATATGTAAGACCTAGCCAATAAGAGGTTGGAACTAATGGGCCAGGCAGTGATTAAAAGAATACAGTTTCCGTGTAATTATTTCGGGGCATAAGGTAGCCATGCTGGCGGCTGGGTGCCGGGGACGCAGCCCCGCCGCTCTTATTACAACATACCACCATTTTGTTTTGTTTGTTTGTGTTGTTTCCTGGTACATAGCCATGTACGTTTATTATTTTTTAATTTATTTTTTAAAACTATCTTTTCTCATTTTACGTATTAATCCCAGTTCCCACTCCCTCCCCTCCTCCATAACCCTAACACATCCCGCCCCCACATCCACTCCTCAGAGAGGATAAGGTTTCCCATGGGAGTCAACAAAGCCTAGCACATTGCTTTAAGGCAGGACCAAGGTCCACCCCACTAAATCTAGGCTGAGCAAGTTTTCCCTTCAAAGAAAATGGGTTCCAAAAAGCTAGTACAAGCATAGGGCTAAACCCTGGCCTCATTGCCAGTAGTCGCACAGTCTTCCCCAGCCAACTGTCAATCACAGAGAGCCTAATTTGGTTCTATGCTGATTCCTTCACTGTAAGCCCAGAGGCAGTGGGCTCGCATTAGCTCAAGTAGACTGTTTCTCTGGGTATCCCCATCATGGTCTTGACCTCTTTGCTCATATTCTCACTCCTCCAACTCTTCGACTGGACTTTGGGAGCTCATCCCAGTACTACACTATGGATCTCTGCCTTTGCTTCCTTCAGTTGCTAGATGAAGGTTCTATGGTGACATTTAAAATAGTCATCAATCTGACAAGGCAAGGCCAGTTAGGGCATCTTCTCCACTATTGCTTAGAGTCTTAGCTGGGGTCATCCTTGTGGATTCCTGGGAATTTCTCTAGTGCCAGGTTTCTTGCTGGCCCCATAATGGCTCCCTCACCCAAATATCTCTTTCCTTGCTCTCTGTCTCTGTCCTTCCCCCCATCTCAACCATCCTATTCCCTCAAGTTCTCCTCTCCCCTACCCTTCTTCCCTCCTCTTCCCCTTCCACTCTCCCTTCTTCCCCTACCCCCGTGCTCCCGATTTTCTTAGGAGATCTTGTCTCTTTCCCCTTCCCCGGGGGATCTATATATGTTTCTCTTATGATCCTCCTTGTTACTTAACTTCTCTGGGGTCATGGACTATAGGCTCATTATCCCTTGCTTCACAGCTAGTATCCACTTATGAGTGAGTACATACCGTGCCCATCTTTTGAGGTCTGGGTTACCTCACTCAGGATAGTTTTTCTTCCTAGTTCCATCCATTTGCATGTAAATTTCAAGATGTCTTTGTTTTTCACCACTGTATTCCATTATGTACATCTACCACACTTTATTTATCCATTAGTTGGTTGAGGGGCATCTAGTTGTTTCCAGGTTCTGGTTATTACAAATAATGCCACTTTGAACATAGTTGAACAAACTCCTTTGTAGTATGAATGAGCATCCTTTGAATAAATGCCCAAGAGGGGTATTGCTGAGTCTTAAGGTAAGTTGATTCCCATTGTTCTAAGAAACTACCATAATGACTTCCAAAGTGGTTGTACATGTTTGCATTCCTACCACTTTTGACTTAGTTATTTAGATTTGAACTAGGACATACGTGAAAATAATGTATTATGAAGATGGGACCAAAGGGGGTGAATAGCAGAAATTGGGGCTTATAAATATTGTGGGGCCTCCCAAAAGTACAGGCATGCATTGACTGCACTCCCCACTTGTCTTCAAGGTGTTGTGCTTAACCAGAAATCTGTGAACATAGAACTCTAAGTATGTCTTCAGTGGACAAATACTTGGGGGTTTCCTAAATCCATGATGTAGAATGCAGGATAGAAGGCCAGAGACCACTGGGGGTAGAAAGCATTAGTTTTGAAACAATGAATCCAATCCAAACGGCATGAGCCAGCTTGAATTCTGGTGAGCCTAATGACTTTGAAAAATATCTGTTAGAACAGTTCTTCTTGCCAGGCTCCAGGGAAAACCACAAGTAGGACTTGATCTGTTGTATTTTATAAAATCCAAATGCCGTTTTTCTGTTCTAAATACTTTTTTAGCAGAATGTAAAATAGAAGCAAGGGGAGAGATTCAGATGGTGTATTTCAACATTCTCAAGCTGCCATGTCATGGTCCCCTGCTATTTCCCTCTTGAAAGGATCAGTGTCAAAAAGCTCAGGGAGAGGCCACCAGACCACACATGAGAGGTCATTCATACAGAGTCCATTCCTGGACCATGCATGAAAGACATCCGGGCAGAGTGAAGCACTAAAACCAAGTGTACACTGGTTTGTTTTCACTGAACCCAGCGGAGAAAGTCTAAATGAAGGTCTCCATGCTAATGTCTACCGAAGGATATGGAAGTATTCAAGAATATTGCTAGACTAGTTGCTTCCCTCTAAAGTCACAGACATACCTCTCTGATCAGGGAGAATTCTTCCCTGAAACTGACCTCAAAACTCAGTGTTTGTCCAACACACACACATACACACACACACACACACACACGCACACACCCTTCTCATAAACAAACTTCATAAGAACTTGAAATTTCCCTGCAAAAATTTTGGTTATACTGGGGTAATTCTGATAGGGGCAAATGATAAAGTCAAGTCGCAGCTTTTTTTTTTATTATTTTTTTTCAAGTCGTAGCTTTTTAAGTTTGTGAATTTGTAAAGGGACTTCAGAGCTCATAATTCTCTGCCAAGTCCTAGAGCAGCACAGAGAAAGTATGCATATGTACGTTTACTGTAGACTGAAGTTTCTGAGTTTCTGTCCTGCCTGGTCCCACAGTCATCCAGTCCCAAAGAAACACACAGAGGCTTATATTTATTATAAACTGGTTGGCCTATTCGCTCAGGCATATTACTAACTAGCTCTTACAACTTAAATTAACCCATAATTATTATCTGTGTTTAGCCATGTGGTTAGGTACCTTTTATCAGTACAGCATTCTAATCTTGCTTTCTCTGTATCTGGGTGTTAATTGCGTTTCTGCCTTTCCTCTTCCCAATCTTTTCTTAGTCTGGTTGTCCCACCTATACTTCCTGCCTGGCTACTGGCCAATCAGTGTTTTATTAAACCAATATAAGTGACAAATCTTTACAATGTACAAAAGGACCATCCCACAGTAGTTTACAACAGCAGAGAGACTAAGAAAGCCATGACAGGACCAAAGTATATCTTGGCTCACTTGCCTTCAGTGAATCCCACAGTAACACTTTAAAGGAACCAAATTCTCAAGAGAGACTTCCTGATGGGGCTTATGATACAGCGGGTGGTGGATGACACCTCTCCATTGCTGTGATTGTTAGTTAATAAATCCATAGGAAGCAAAAAAAAAGCAACAAAATGTCATCCTTTTGCTAAATACAGATTAGGCCAGAGAAAGCCCTTACATCTGAGAGAGATAGTGCCAAAACTGAATATAAAAACTAGACAAATCTGCCCAAAGACAAGTTACCTAATTTCTGTGTAACATCAAAAACCCTCAGCAGAGTAACACCTGTGGACTTCTTTTGTTTAAGAAATGGAGTCTCTCACTGTGAAGCCCAAACTGGGTTTCATTGTGTTCTGACAGTCAAAAGTGGCAAAGTCAAGTCAGTAGCCTTGGAGGGTTGTGGATTTGCCTTGAGGGTAGCCCGCCACCACAGACAGGGAAGCAGCTCTGACCAGAGAGCACACTTCAACAGAAGAGTATTCTGTTCCCTGTAGGAAGTTTCCCACCATGGGACTCATTGGGAAGAAATGTTTCAGCATAGTGGGAGATGGGACCTGAAAATGAAACTCATTATATACAGTGTATGGAACTTCAAATCACATAAATAAACAAATAAATAAAATGAACATTGCCCTAGGAGGTGGAGAGGGTGGGTTATATTAATACTTGTTGACACCCCACCAGATGAGTAAATGTGCCTTGAATGAATAAGCGGTTGTATAGAGGGGCTACAAGCCTTAAGCTAACAAAGATTAGAGATTGTCTCTAAACTGGAAGAAATATCAGAAATAAGGAATGAGAGATCCATTATAGGAATCCCTGTTTACAGCACAATGCCTCATTTTTATGGGAATTGAAGCTTAGAGAAATTAAGCGACCCAAGGTCACCCAGATACTACATGATGGTACCAGATATATAAACTCTCGATTTCTGAAAAAGTGATTTCTGTATTTTAATTATATTGTCCCAACTCTGTGACAAAGGTACTAGCCATTGCCAAGATAGATATCTCATTTCAGGAATGGTGTTCCATTGAGTCTTCCATGTTCTTAAATATCCCTTAAATCCAAAGTTTTAGGAGACTGATTAAGATGAAAAAAATCCACTCCCGGCTTAGAAAAGATCTATCCATGGAGTCAAACTGCTGGCTGCTCAGGGAAGCTATGGACAGCTCATTGCTATGTGATCCATGCTTTCCCAAGAGCTTGTGGCCCATGAAGGAGCAGTGACATGCAGCTGAGGTTTATCCAGGTGACTGGGAGGGATGTGTCACTAAAATCCTAACAGAAAGAACCAGCATTGCTTTGCACTAAAAACAAGATCACTTCTTTTACCAAGTATTCAGTCTCTCTGCCCTTCTATCCTTTGACAAGGCTACATTGAAGATGGTGAGACCTAGCATCCTCCTGCCTATGGAGTCCAGGGTCTATACAATGGATACTTCTTACCCTACATACTGCACTGAACTATGGCCCCTAGAATTTTTCATGTCTACCTTCGTCACGGAAGGAAAAATTGCTTTGTATGGCTGTAGGTACACCAACATATTCAGTGTCGTTTAGTCTATATTTGAGTTTCTGGTTTGTGTCTGGCCCTGTGATATCTACTGGGGGTCAGAGAATAAAATAGGAGACTTCCATGCTGGGGGTACAGGGGTTCTTGTGGGGGACAATGATATTAACATTTGATACTTTGAACATATGGAAACTGAAACTTACAAAGTCAAGGTCCTTATGAATCAGCCATCAGTCAAGGTGCAGTTGTTGAAAGGAGCTGCGGGCTGCGTTCCTGCCACCCAGCTCCCAGCCGCCTGGTTAGCTTATGCCCTGAGATAATTACACGGAAACTGTATTCTTTTAAACACTGCCTGGCCCATTATATCTAGCCTCTCTGGCTAACTCTCATATCTTGCCTTAACCCATATCTAATAATCTGTGTAGTACCAGTCTTACCGGGAAAGATTCAGTATGTCTGACCTGGCGGCTTGCTCCATCGCATCTGCCCCAGAGAGGAGAGCTATCGAGTCTGAGCTCACTTCCTCTTCTTCCCAGCATTCTGTTCTGTTTTCTCCACCCACCTAAAGGCTGGCCTATCAAATGGGCCAAGGCAGTTTTTTTATTAGTCAATGACCTTCCTCCATCATGCAGTTGAAGCATTCATCTCTTGTTTCTCCCACAGACTGCCTGCTCATTTCAGAACATAAAATAGGTTGTATCTGACTGAATAAGAGACCCAAGATTGCAAAGCAGCCTCCCAAGTTCACTGAAGACTGTTTAGACTCACGTGAGGGGACACATTGCACACATTTAGAAATATGTATTTAAACGATGACAACATTAAGAACACCACTGAGATATTTCCGTCTGTCATTTTTACATTTGTCATCTGCCACAGCACGTCTGCCTCTGACCATAATCAGAAGCTTGACAAGACCGCTAATTCATTTTTCACATATTTAAAATCTGCAGCCACATTTACAATGGCAAAAAGTTAGGTTAGAATTCACCCCCAGATCCTCATCATAAAATGTGGCAATGGTGCTTCTACTGTGACTGAAGAAGCAGCAGTGAGGAATCCCACGTGGTCTGTGTAGTAATCCCGACCACGGTGCTGCCACAGCTCCACTCAGCTCTGTGACACATCTCCTCCTCATTCTTGCAGAGTAGCTCCCAACATTCCCAGCGGGTGCCAGAGAGCACAGATATCGTGGAACCCCATAGATATTATGAAAAGCATTTTTTTCTTCTATACACATCCACCCATGATAATGTTTAATTTGCCAATTAGGAATTGCATTAATGAAACAACAAGAATAATAGTAATATCAGAAATTTCAACAGCCTTCAGATGTCATTTTCCCTCTTTCCTTACTGGTAGAGAGCTATGGTTTCCCTTTGGCATGTACAGTTTGTCAGCAGCAATATTCTTGTGTTTTGGACCCACTCTTAAGGGCAATCAGGATGACCAGGGGACAGTGCTGTGTTACCACAACAGGCAATCTGATAACAGAAACACCTACTAGGTGACTTTGCAAGGACAATATAGATACTGAAGGATACATTGGACAAATGTACGATTCCCATTCCTGGAAGGACAAAGCAGGACAGCGTGAGACTTCAATGTGCTATGCAGTGGGCACACAGTTTAAAAGATATTGTTTATGGACTTCTTAAGTATTATTGTTGGAAGCAGTTGATTGTGAGTAACTGCAATAGCAGGGAGAAAAGCTGTATAGAGGGAAGAACCAGTGTGGAATCTGAGGATCTCACTGAATCGGGTTTTATTAGTAAGCAGAGAAAAGCTCCATGTCCTAAACATGGTCCCTTCCAGCCATCTAAGAGTAACGGAATGTGCTCAGCCCTGTGTGAGGACACCAGAAGGGTGAGCTGATCTGAAAGATAAACTCCACATCACTAGATACTTCTGTGTGTCCAATGCGGCTTGGTTAGGAGGCTCTGCTTATGGAGACTGGCCACTTGTGAACAGGAGCACCTCTGCTTTACTCCGTGCCCCCATTCAGGCTCTCTCGTTCTCTAGCAGGCTGATCTGGTCATGGCTGATGACAATGTCAGAAAAGGGAGTGAGGTCTCTAGAGGCTGTGTTGGTTGTCTAGTGTTGGGGCTGAACCGCTGTGAACTGAGCACCTTAACACTGAACTCATTTCTCTCTACAGAGTTCCCTAAGTAGGAAGTCGATCCCCGTGTGACTGCCAAGGGCATTTCTACGCTGTTACCGTGAGGCTGAAATTAAGGTGTCAATTTGAGTCCAAAGGCTGTGAGGGACTAAACTTGTTTCCAACTTTTTCTATGCAAAATTGCAGGGTCAGCATATCTATTTCCTTCCTAGGTGTGATCCAGAGGTCATTCTCCAGATGACACCCACATTTGTGACCACAAGCCCCATCTCTCTCCGAACCAGATAGAACAACCACCTCCTTCAGCTCTTCAACTTCGTCCACCTCCAACCTCTAGACTCTCTAGATTGAAATGGGTCATGTGACCACACAAGGCCCAGCTGGAACACTTTCCTATCTTAAAGTAGGTTTTTAGTTCAGTCAATCCCAAACTGATGTGGAAAATTAAATGGACCCGCAGATCCCTCTAATCACAGAGTATAACAGAAGCCCAAATCACAGCAGACTTGCAGGGCAAGGTGCATTCTGGGATGTTAAGGCATTCTCCTTCAGAAGGCATCCAGATTTGACCAGCTCACATCACAGCACCGTGTATACTCGTCTTCAAGACAAAAGCAGAGAAGCCCAGATTAAAATGAGGGGAGAATAAAACATAGACAAGTCCCAGTGGGGAACTCAAAGCTGACAGATTTCCAGGACTGAAGAGAAGACTTAGTTGATAAAAGGTTTGTTGTGCAAATGTGTGGATCTGAGTTCACATCCCCTGCATTCATGTATAAGTCTTGTTGTGCCTGCATTGGGAAGGCAGAAACAAGAGAACCCCTGTGTCATGTTACCCAGCCAGTCTGGACAACGGGGTTAGTTCTAGGTTAAGAGAGACACTGTAGTGGCTTGAGAATGGCCCCCACAGGCTCATATATTTCCATGCCTAGTGCCCAGATGATGAAATGTTTGAGAAGGATTGGAAGATGCGGTCTTATTGCAGTAGATGCAGCCTTGTTGGAGGAAGTGTGTCACTAAGGGTGAGCCTGGAGGTTTCATAAGATCATGTCTGACCGTGTGTCTCTCTCCCAGCTGCCTGTGGATCAGCTTGTAGAATTCTCAGCTACTTCTCCAGTGCTCTGTCTGCCTGTGTACAGCCATGCTCCCTGCCGTGATGATAAGGGACTAAGGTTCTAAAACAGTAAGCTACCCCCGAATTAAATACTTTCCTTTATAAGAGTTGCCTTGGTCATAATTCTCTTCACAGCAATAGATCACTGACTGGATCTGGATCAAAAGATAAAAAATATAAATAAAATTTATTTCAAGAATACATAAATAAATAAGGTAAAGAGCCACTGAGAAAGCCATTGACATTGATCTTTGGCCCACACACACACATGTTCAGACAAGAACACACAAACACATTCTGAAAGCTGCCATATTTACTTCAAATTACTGATATTTCAACATTCATGTCAATATTTACCTTCTAAGTCTGAAGAACTTTTCATCTTCTTCACACATAAAACTGAATGCCGCCAGGCGGTGGTGGCGCACGCCTTTAATCCCAGCACTCGGGAGGCAGAGGCAGGCGGATCTCTGTGAGTTCGAGACCAGCCTGGTCTACAAGAGCTAGTTCCAGGACAGGCTCCAAAACCACAGAGAAACCCTGTCTCAAAAAAAACAAAACAAATAAAACTGAGTGCCACGGACCGGCTCAGGGGAGCCACTCAGACCGTGGGAAAAGCAGGGTCCTGGTAACAGGAAGGCACAAGTTCGGCGAATGACAGACAGACACAACACACAAGAGAGTGGTTGGAATCTGCTGCGATTTTACTGAATTCATGTTTTCATTATATAGTATTCAAACAAAGAACAAATCAGAAGGTCATGTGTCATTCATTGGCACAGTATGAAAGCTTCTTTTAGTCACATCAGCAATATTTAAGAAAAGTACATTATCAGGAACAGGTGTTAGACATAAAGCATCCTTAGAAGAGGAAATCTTGTCCTTGGGAATGTAAACCTCAGGCAAGTGGTTTCATCTTATAAATAGAAAGTTTCTGCCTTATTATCACTATCATGGCCCTTCCTCTTCCTAACCCTTTATTTCATCTAGTGACCAAATATACCTAATCAGTTCTCTGCACCTGTTGAACTATACTTTTTAGTACCTTCTTATGCAGCAGACACTACGGGGGTCGGGATCTAGCAAGCCTATCCATAAAGTTCAGAGTATAATATAACAGTCTTTGTCCACCAACATTAACCCATCTATTCCCTTGCTCATCATACACTCTGTGTATGACAAGGGTTCTGCTGTAGTCTTATACATTCCCATACTGTGATTCCCTGTCCCAGAGCTGTTCCTGAAGAGAATGATCCTTGTCTTGTATATATTAAGACTATCATTATTATGAAAGAAATTGTGCAAAGCTCATATCCCATATAGCCAACCACTCGAGAAACCTGTTTATGGGGCTGGAGAGATGGCTCAGCGGTTAGGAGCATTGCCTGCACTTCCAAAGGTCCTGAGTTCAATTCCCAGCAACCACATGGTGGCTCACAACCATCTGTAATGAGGTATGGTGCCATCTTCTGGCCTGCAGGCATACACACAGACAGGATATTGTATAATAAATGAATAAATATTTAAAAAAAAAAAAACCTGTTTATGCCTCAATGGTGGCTAATACCGGGCCATGTGCCATTGACCTCCAGGAAGCCTAGTCCCATAGGACACGTAGCTCCCGTCCGGCATAATGACATATGTCATGTCACACAGACGACACTGGAGTTGGTGTGACAACTGAGGGGCTTCTTTATTTATTTACTTACTTATTTTACATCCTGACCACAGTTTCCCCTCCTTCCTGTCCTCCCAGCCCCTCCCCCACCTCTGTCAGCTTTCCCCATGCACTTCTGCTCTGTTTCTATTCAAAACAGAGAAGGTCGCCCATGGATATTGACAAAGCATGTCATATTGAGTTATAGTAAGACTCGAGGGAGCTGATTTTGTAAACCGTCTTTTCATAACTACGAAGTAAAGGAAGGGGCTGGAGAGATGGCTCAGCAGTTAAGAGCACTGGTTGCTCTTCCAGAGGACCTGAGTTCTATTCCCAGCACCCACATGGTGGCTCATAACCATCTTATAATGAGACCTGGTGCCCTCTTCTGGCCTGCAGGCATACATGCAGGCAGAACCCTGTATACATAATAAAAAAAGAAATCTTTTAAAAAAGAGAGAGGTAAAGAAAAAACGTTATTTAAAAACAAAACAGTTAATAAAAAAGAAAAAATCCCTATATTCAGTGAAGTTTTGAATATTTGTCATTAAATGTGGTTTTTTTTTGAGGTTTTGAAGTCATAGCCCAAGAAAATAAAATTTCAAAAGCATACCTTCTTTTATATAAATATTTTTGAATTGTAGAAATAATGGCCTGCTTGTATTTAAATTTCTCAAATTTAATTCTTTCAAATATTAATTACTTCACAAAAGAATTTTTAAAAGATAAAATAGAAAGGTGAGCCCCTGTGGCGTTCTCCAGCCTCCTTGGAGATTAGAGTGAGCCACTGTAGGGGGATGTGCTGTCTTTCACGGTCCTCATTGGCCTTGAGGATGCGCATAGCCTTCAGGACTTAGCCCTTTGTGGCTCTCACATCTCAGATAAACATCATGACCTGCTTTACCTGCATAATTTTCTAATCCTGCATCTACCAGAATTCAATGAAGTTTCCGATGGTGAGCGAAGTCTAGCCAGTAATCTACCCGGAGATTCCCCAAAGGGTAAGGGACCCTCTTCAAAGACCAGCACAGCAAAGAGCAGGTTAGGGACAGCACCAGAAAATGGCTCCCGTGGTATTCATAGCCAGTGGCGTTGCTGGGAAACTGGAGCCTTGTTCCTTAGCTCCTTCAGACAACATTCAGGCCGTTGCTATGGGTGGGATGCGAAGAACAGTGGTAGTTTGCTGGCGAATGTGGGGCCCTTTGCTGGGGCTCTTTCGTCACCTTTTGTTTATGTGTGCGGTATTGAATCCACCTGGACGTGATCAACTTTCCTTCTTTTGTAAAACTCTTTGCCTAGCTGGTGGTCTGTATTGTTCCCACATTTAAGTCATAGAGCAGTGTTCCTTTCCTTCTTTGTTTTAATGGCTTTCTTACAGTTGAGTTTGTTGCCAGGTCGCCCAAAAAGACAGCTGAAGTCTATTAAATACGTTGATCATTATGATTTGGAGAAGGTGCTGGCAATCTCGTGAGCTGGGTGTTATGTTGAGGGCTGATGTTCTAACAATGTAAGGAACAAACAAGATCAAGGAAATGGAAGGGAACTGGGTGTTAATGTGCATACACATCTTTCTTCTCCTCTCTATCTCTCTTAAAGTCAAGTATCTTCAAAGTTAACCGTGAAGATGGTTAACTCTGTCTGCCTCTGACACTTAAGTGTGCCTTTCAAAAGCCTTCCTGTGAATCTCCAGTGCGCAGGCTTGAAGGCCTGGGTACCGGGTCCTGACCGTTCAGGCTACTTATGCTGGTTACTGCCCAAAACCATAGTCCCCAAACCAAAGAGATCATGTTCTAGGGAAATCACAGAGGTGCTCAGATCACCAGGGTTCCTGCTGTGTGACATTTCTTACTCCTACAGCAGTAAAAATATGTCTATGTTTAAATGCATCCATGTCATGAAGGCCAACTACAGCCAGGCACTTCCTAGAGCCCACATGGCCCCAGCAATGATTCCCTAGGTAAGTTTGCTTTTAGTTTTCCCTACATATTTCTATGCCATTTCAACATCATTAGAAAACCTTAAAATATACCTACATGATGAAAATATATAGCTCATTTTCTCTTATCTCTACTTAATGGGATACATACCTTTTAAACCTGGGTTACTATTCACGGGTAACCTTTGGGGAAATTGTTAAGAGCAGGATGGGTATGGTATGTGTGTTTCTGATGCCAGTTGATGACCTGGAAACTTTCCTCCCTCCTAACTTTTTATTGCTAACCCAGAAAAACACAGGTCTTTCTTTTTGCCCCACTGAGAATGTGTCATTAGCTCTGTTCTTTCTACATTAAGGATTAGTAAGGGGCATTTCAAGAACAACTCATTAAAGAAGTGTTTTCTAAAATCAATGTATCACTGCTTGATTACATTTGAAGAAACTAAGAATAAAATACTATGGATAAAAACAGAATAAATCATAAATAAAGGGGTACATTCTCGGGAGCCAAGAGGTGAACTCAGGTGCATTTCTATAAGCTTGGGGCCAGCACGATCAGTGCAGCAAGTTCCAAGATAGTCAAGTCTGCATAATGAGAGCCTGTCTTAAGACAGACAGGAAGGAAAGAAAGAAGGAAGGTAGGAAGAAGAAAGGAGAGAGGGAGGGAGGGAGGAAGGGAGGGAGGGAGGAAGAGAGAGAGAGAGAGGATATGGGATTCCCATCTGTATGTGGTGAATACCATTTGTTAATAAATAAGCTGTTTTGGGCCTGTGATAGGGCAGAACAGAGCTAGG